>NW_018736357.1:0-29260 GCF_002204515.2 Aedes aegypti | reverse complement strand
ATTGTTTGAAAAACTATATTCATATATAACCTTCAAATGCCTGGGGTTCATTTAACGTGTAATATAAAAATGCGAACCTTTTTTTATTTTTCTACGATCAACCTATTACAGAAGAAGAGTTTGGTGGTATTAAAATAATTTTAAACCTGTTTTTCCGTTAATTACACGGAAAATAAAAATATCACAGAAAAAATTAAAAATTTCATATTTTTAAAAGTATTCTGTAAACTTAAATTTTTATTATTGCCAAAAATCAGTAACCAGAAGAGGCTTCAAGAAAAAATGAAAAAGGATAGGGATGTTCAAAAAAAAATTATAAAAATCAATAACCAAAATTCACAAATTCGTGAATAAAAATAAATCATTGCCCAAAACGTGTTTAGAACGATTTTAGATAACGTAAAATGATATTTAGATCGAAAATAAAAATTTGGGTATTAGAGGGTTAAGCATTCCATCAGACTGGAGCATCTCAAATTGATATCACTGCCCACAAAAAGCAGAAGGCCTTTTCATAGGCAGTGAACGACAACTCGTTTAAAATCATCCATTGGGGATGGTCCATTATGTGGTAAATACACCACAAAACGAAAGACGTATTTCCTATTGAGATCACATACAGAAATATCAATTGTGACAGCACATACATCTCTGGTTGTTAACTCAGAAATGAGTGTAGCGACGTCAGCGCTATTTACGAGCACGAATTTGCCATTTAATGTTTCTGAAAGTAGCAAAAACTAGGTCCACTAGGTTACCTAGATAAAAGTTCACATAAGTAAGGTTTTCGAACTAGCGCCACTTGAGCTGTACCATTTGCATGAGTCTACAAAGATTGATCGTTGCTGACATTTTATGCTGGAGATTGATCTAACTAAGCTATCCTAGCCGTAGCCACTACCCAAACTAGGCAGGATTAAGCTTTTCGCAATCTCAGAACGAAAAAGACCAGCAGCGAACAAAAACCAGATCGGTATCTCTTAAAAGTCGTCAAAGGCGAAAAGCACAGAATACACTGTGTAAAACGCATAATGCGAAACCATAGAGGTGAAAATTTAAACTAAATTACATTAAATGTATTAATAATCCCTCCCTTATTTAGCCTCAGGCTTGAGACTGAAGAAGGGCAGCCGATTATCTCGGAGAAACACAAAATCACCTACACCATTGCTCCGGGTAGCACAGGAAGGGCATAATACTGTAGCGGGCGCCCTGAAACTCCACAGGTTCCGTTTGCGGCTAGGTTTTATTTAGGACCCCCTAACCATTCATTCTTAGGCACGGTAAGCTTAAAGCCGTATGAATTAGGGGTCACCTGTGAGATGGACTTTTGCCACCGGAACAGGCAGTCCTTAGTGTTAATTTTTAGCCAGTTAAAATAACCGCTACCGACACTACGCGGCTATCAAATCTTTTTTTTTTGTTTTTTTTTTTTTATGTATCGCAACTGTCTAATAACAAACTAGGGCTGACCAGCTAACTTGAGGGTGCCGAAGGCCTTCAAGTGTTCCCGAATCGATCCTGCTCGCACCGTCGCTATTTGTGTCCATGCTGCATACATCGGACCCCGTGATGTATGACGGGACCGTCGCACGGTTAGACACGATAAACTCCCACCATGTGTGCGGATGAGTGTCTGCCGGCTCGACCGCTCGTTGCATTCCTTCGAGGACCCCGCCCTCGTTCATCAATAGGGCGATATTCAAAACTGAAAAGGCAATAGATGGCTCTTTTTCAGTGGTAGTAAAAACGAAATCCTGAAGCAAAGAAAGCACCACGGAAGATGAACTAAACACAAAAAGTTATGTATTCACTTTATACTTGATTTCTAATCACTACTTTTTTGATTAAGTTTCCTAATTGCAAGCAATTTACGATTTTCATTATTTTCCATACGTTTTTACAGTTCTCCGACTACCATTCTTCCATGCGCTTGTGTTGAAAGTTTGAGAAATTTGAGAATCCAGCGTAGCGCGATCAGTGAGAGGGATACAAACAACAGTGTCGTCGCACGGCGGCCAGTGGAAGAAACTGAATGTTCGAAAGGTTGTTGTATGTACTTTTTGTCGCTGGCGCCAACTGTTAGCGGTTATGAACGAAATAAACAGTCGTTACCCTATTCCAAGTCTAGCGACCCGGCTGCTGATTGGACCTCCAGCGCAGCCCGGGCTCCCTCCGGCGCCTTGAAGCTCCCTTGCCGGTAGAACTCAGGTTGCAGATTATAACGCGAGCCTCTGACGTAGTTCAAGACGGCGGCGTTAGCCACAGTGTCCGGCATGTTCACGTCACCCACCATCCGGGAATTAATCGAGCGCGCTCGGAGGTTGGCGCACCCGATCGCGTGGACAAATATGTGGAGGTTTGGATTAGCCGTCGCAGAGTATGGACTCTTCGAACAGAGGCGCATGCTCGCAATATACGGCGTGAAGGAGTCCCGCTTGTCGATCTCTTCATTGGGGCGAAGCAGGCGCTTTAGATCATCCGCGGTGGAGGCTGTCCAGATCCATTGGGAGAATTCTGTGAGGTTCAGCCCCAGGATCTTCAATATGAAGCGCAGATCCCCGATACCCGCGCAGTCGCCGAAGCGACAGGTGACTGTTGAGAAACGTAACTTGGAGTGTTCATGATCCTTGAATTTAAACAGAAACATGTCGAGTGCAGCGGACAGCCTTAGGAAGATTGTGTTCTGGTTCCAGGCTGCGTGTTGGAGTGCAAATGTCCCGGGTGAGTCGTTTATGCGCATTCCAGCAAACTCCTCCAGCGTCGCCTTGTACCGTCCTGTCAGAGCATCCAGGTACTCCCGCCGTAGCTGACTGTTTAGCCGGATGGGACTCAAGACCAAAGCCAGCGCGCGCAGCCACTGCCCGGCATTTCCGGGGTTTCCGCCGGCGTATGGTTCTCCTTCCTCAACCTCCACGTAATTTAACAAATTCCTAGGGGTAACTTCAGCGCCCACAACCACCCCGTGCGTAACCCACTCCTCGTCCAACCGACCCTTGATTCTGTCGAAACACAGCCAGATGTATCGGAGTGCTAGCCCGACGTCAATGACGTTTTGCCCGGCACCCAGGATCGCTCCGATGAGTGTCTCCAGTGTCTCCCGGGGGGCTACGGGGGATTCGTACTGTCGGTCCGACATTTGGGTTGGTGACAAAGTACGCACTGGTGTACGTCGCTTCCTGCCCATCTTCTAATTGATAGTTTTCGATACGAAAACCTTCGACTCTTCCTCTCCTTGTGGGTGCAACAGTAAGATCCAGGTCTGGGTTGACAGCCATGGTATCGATGATTCTGATGTTCCAAGAGTTTATCTGAAGCTTCACCTAGCACTACGAAATTGGAATAGCCGGCTCAGGGCCAATGAAGTCATGCGATGCTCCATCGCGAGCTAGCTCATCAGCCAATTCATTTCCAGCGATGAAGAATGGCCATGTACCCATACAAGGTTTACAGAGTTGACTGAATTCAGTTCCTCAATTTGAGTTCGACATGCGATAACAAGCTTCGACCTCAAATTCAAATTGATTATGTTGCTGTATAGATGTATAGTTCACGTAGGTAAAATATGTTCTGCGTAATTGCAACTCTATTTGATCAGATATTCTCCATTTAATCCAAATCTGATCCATATCTGTGTGCTATCCATAACTGTGGGGTGACTGTACTTGATTCCAACGAAAATAGCTTTGACATTGTAACCATACATGAATGCACATCATTCATTGACGCATTGTGAATTCGTTTTTATACCATCCATTTATCTTGCTGACACCAATACTCTGTCAGTCGAGTATGATCAATGCTGTCAGTTGATTGCAATGTTGAAAACAATAAATGCTGCATGCGCCACCTAGCAGGTAGTAGCGTTAGCAATCGGAAATATTTCAATTTCAAATATATTGCGTCGTAGAGAGTCAAAAAATTCCACTATGGAAAATTCCGATTAAAATAAAAGGCTATTGAAATATAGACTCTCTCTAATCCACCAATCGCAGTAAATTGCGCAGCAAAAATTAGGCTTAACCCAATCTAGAGCGCGTCGGTCTATTCATTATAGTGGAGTGCTTTGTCAAGAACAGTCGAAGTTTTTAGATTGGAGTTAAACTGAGAGAATAATTAGTTAACGGTGTGATTCAAATTAATTAAACTAGAAGTAAGTGTCCGTGCGTTGATTAGTGTAAATTTAGATAATTAATTTGTGTTTTTCTTTAGCGACTAAATTTGTCGAGGAAAGTTTGAACAGAATTTGAAATTAACTTGTGAATTTTTAAACTGAATAAATTCAGGTAAGCCTATATTTCAATCAAATATGTGAGCAATAAGTGAAGTTGTAACACGTTGTCTAGGACAAGCGTGCCCAAGCAACGTGGGCACTTAGTTTGGGTGGAGATTTGTCCAGAAACGTTGCGCATAGTATCGGAGTAGAATCTGGTTTGGAGATTAGGCCTAATTCGAACTACATCGTGATTCCGTGCAACCAGTAGTGCGCCAGTGTGGACTCCCACCGTTGATCGACTGAAGTTTATGCTGTCGGCGCTTACCTATCTGCCAAGTCGTCTGAAGCATCGTCTTGCAACAACCGGATGTCACCGCCGTGTCTTCGCTAGTCGGCTAAGTCGCAAGGTGTAGGCCACGCTACATCAACGGCCGTCACTCCACGTATCAAGGGACGCCTTCACCCCGGTTCATACACCAGCGCGCGGGACACGTGAGAACGGTGAGAAGAAGTTAGAGTTCAACGCTCGGGCAACTCGTTGGTGCGACCACCTAGTTGAAAGCAAGCCACTTCGGATTTTGAGTGAGCGAACACGTGGACGAAACTTTCGCGGCGACATCCTACGTGGACCCAAGAAGAATTAAGGTCAGACCTGAACAGTTTTTGCTCACTTGTTGCTTCTATTTAGAAAATCAATTTAAGTAGCGTGACGTCACCCTAGGGGAATTAGGTTATTTGAATGAAATAAATTCAAATTAATAGTCGAGTAGTTAGAGCTTAAACACGACCTCGATAAATTTAGTTGTTTACTTTTAGATACGGTTCGTAGTTGAAACAATTAAATAAATTACTTCTAGTTTAGTTCAGCATTCCATTTTCATCACGTCACGAAATAAAGTTGGATTGATTATTAGACTGGTTTAAGTTTATTTTCGGCATTTCTCTTTGGTGAATCATTGAGAGTATTTTTAATTCGCGTTCATTTTAGATTAAAATTTCTTATTTGGTGAATTTTGTTTGATTGCCTATGACGTTTGGTTCAGAGTGAACTTTCGTTTCTGTAGAACTGAAAGACCTGCCCTGAGAAGGCAGTCTCATTCCGGGCTAACGATCGGAGTAACGGTCCTTCTTTGAAGGTGGCGCGTAAGCCGTTTACTTAGAAACAGAAAGGAGCGTTACATTTTGGGCGCCCAACGGTGGGGCCCGGAAAGCCGGTGCCTCGGCGTTTTTGAAATAAGATAATTGGTTTGAATTTAGTTGAGTTTTGATGAATTTTGTAAATATTTGTGAATTGAATTAACAAAATCGGAATTTCATCTTAGAGTTTGCTTAGTAGATTTAGATTCGGTAGGCAAGTAAGATAGTAAATAGGCTAATCGGGTAGAAAATTTCCGCATTCGTTAGAATATTGATCCAGTTTGTATCTTGAATTCGGTTTGAACAAAATTAACTAGCGTAGTAAATATCCTAATCTCATTTTTCTTTTTTCTCAACTAATATTATTTCTATCCAAGCTTTTTCGTAATTTTTGTATTGAATTTGATATTGAATTGTGAATTACCAATGTGGCGAACCCTAAACTATAGTTACGATGATCTGTTGAACACGAATCGTACCGTGAATTCTCAAAGAACTCTGGTTACACCACCAGGTTCAGATTTTGCCGACTCTCTCGAAGGAGCCGTGGGTGGTTATCCTGCTCGCACGCCTCGTATCGTCTGGGCAGATCAAATGATGGTGGATGATTCCACTAATAGGCTTGGGAGAGATCGATTTCGCTAGACAGTCGCTTTCCGGCTCCAAATAACTTGCAGGCTGAGTTGGAACATGCTGCGCGCCTCCAACTTTCAGCGGAGGGATTTCAGCTTCCTTTCCGTGGGGTGCAATCTAGCACAAGAGTGGAAAGAAGGGCGGAGAATCAATCCGTGACATCGCAGGGGTTCCATATGGACTTGTCGGGGTTTTCCGACCCGGCAGGGACAGCATCACATACGGGTGGTACGAACCCATTCTGGGACAGTGAACCCGGAATCGATTCCAACAGGAATGACTCGCTGAATCGGATGAATGCTTCTTTCCTGATACCCAGAGATGACGCCGCTCCGCTGCTAAATTCTACGGCTCAGCCGATGGTATCCACTACAATACCGCAGCCGGTGGGGACGGTGCACCCTGAATCACCGGACATTCCTACCGCTTCAGAGATCAGCATACTTCTCTCAACCGTCCTCTGCAAATGTAGATCGACGAATGTTTGAGACAACGCAACCAATGATTCCAGAATCCAGAATGAAGATTTCCGTATGTCGTATGGTGAGAGCTTCGCGGCGAGCCAGTCTGCTTCGGTGCCAAACCCAGGAAGCCTCCCAACTGGCGGTCCTGCGAATGAAAGTGAAACGTTGAACAATTACGTACACGTTTCCGAAATTCAAAATTATGTTCAAACTTACGTTCAACAGTTGTTGAAAGATCAGCACCATCGTACAGCTTTCTCCGATCCAATTACCAGCAATTTGGCTCGGCAAATGGCAGGTGTGGGTTTACAAGATTCAGATGGTCCTCGGGGTCTGATAGAATCAGGGAAAATAGGTCTGCTTCTCATGATCCGTTGAAACTGCCAGCGCCCTTGCAGCTGCAGTGCTCGGATAGGTCAAGTTTTCAACCTGGAAATAGAACCAATCCAATTACTGCTCATACTCCCCAAGTGTTTAGGGAGGTTCTGCGGAATTCTTGGCCCAGTTTTGTTACCCCTGGTTATCCCAGATCTCCAGTAGGCCAACTGTTCGAGATACACCCAACGAACCCCAAATTCGCACGAATTGTCCGGTGAACGTTGATTCTAACGCTCGAGCAAGTGAGGATGGGACTAATTTTCAGATCAGGCGTGGTAGATTGCCACATCAAACTTGTAATATTATGGAAAAATGGCCTAAGTTCGCAGGTGATGCCAATCCCACTCCCGTTATTGACTTCCTGCGACAAATCGAACTCCTGAGTCGTTCCTACCAAATATCCAAGGAAGAGTTGAGAACCCATGCGGCATCTCCTCTTCAAAGAAGACGCCTATGTCTGGTATTCCGCGTACGAGCCAAAATTCTGCTCGTGGGATACCTTGTTGTATTATTTGCGTATGAGGTATGACAACCCCAATAGGGATCGGTTCATACGGGAAGATCTTCGAAACCGAAAACAGCGCCCGAACGAATTGTCAGCGCCTTCCTCACGACATTGAAATCTGTCCCAAAGAATGAATAAAAAAATTTCGGACGAGGAAAAATTTATATCGTCGTCGAGAACATGAAAATGTCCTACAAACGACGACTGGCCTTGGAAGAAATTTCATCTCTGGAGCACTTAGCCCAATTGTGCTATCGATTCGATGCCCTGGAAGGAAATTTATATCATCCAAGAGGCCCAACAAAAACTCCATTAATTAACGAGGTCTACACTGGAGGAAGAAGTAGTCTACTCAGAGGACCTGAACGAAGATCTCGAGATAGCGGCTCTTCAGGCACGAAAAGGACTTAATGGTCCCCAAAAAGACCAATCCACGGTTAAGTTCCGAGAAACCAATGATCGCTCTAAACCACTTTGCTGGAATTGCCGAAAATCGGGACACCTTTGGAGGGAATGTGATCAAAAGAAAGGCATATTCTGTCACATGTGTGGACACCCAGAAACAACGGCCTTTCGATGTCCACAGCAACATGACCTCCGAGTCGCTTCGGAGGCCAAACCAAAAAACGAGTGAAGGAGGAGATTCTCGGGAACCGAGCTCCTTCCAACTTTGAAAAAAAGGTTCCCAACTCACAGTTTTCTCGATTAATCAGACCTTTTTAATACAAACCAATTTCCGGAGATGCCCTCACCTTATCGTTTCCATTTTCGATATTCAGGTAGAAGGACTTGCAGATACCGGAGCTAGTGTCTCAATAATCAGTTCGACCAGGCTCCTCACTCGCCTTGGCTTGAAGGTTCAGAAATGCGATTTAAGAATATTTACCGCAGATCGAACTCCGTACACCTGTCTGGGATATGTGAATATCCCGTACCGGTACCAAGACGTTACGAAAGTTATCCCGACTCTAGTAGTCCCTGAAATAGCTAAAACGCTAATCTTAGGAATCGATTTCTTAACTGCCTTCAACTTCCAATTGGTCGTTACGCCTGTTCAGGAGGAGTCGAAAAGTCCAACTTCTAAGAGATATCTATGTCTGAATTATATCGAGAACTATTTTGGTGATGAAGATGGTCATATTTGCTTTCAATTGATCCCTGAGGTAAATCGTGGACCTGTTGACGAACCTCAAGAAGAAGATCAAAGTCTTGAAATGCCGACAGTAGAAATTCCCACAAAGCGAATCGAAAACCCGATGGAGATTGAAACCGAACATCAATTGTCTCTTCAAGAGAGAAATCAACTTTTTAAAGCCATTCAATACCTTCCAGTAACTCAGGAAGGACGATTGGGTAGAACCCCTTTATTGAAACACTCCATAGAACTTCTTCCTGGAGCGACACCACGACGGATTCCGTCTTACAGATGGTCTCCAGCAGTTGAGACAGTGATTGATGCTGAAATGGACAGACTCTTACATCTAGATGTCATTGAAGAATGTGAAGGGTCGGCAGATTTCATCAATCCCCTATTACCGATTAAGAAGCCCACCGGGAAATGGCGTATTCGCTTAGATTCTCGGCGATTGAACTCCTTGACCAAAAAAGGACGACTTTCCAATTCCGAATATGACCGTAATCTTGCAGCGAATCAAACGTGCTCGGTACTTTTCCGTGATAGATTTGACAGAATCATACTATCAGGTCGAGCTTGACGATGAGGCTAAAAAACAAGACTGCTTTTCGGACCAACAAGGGCTTGTACCGCTTCAAGGTAATGCCTTTCGGCCTTACGAATGCTCCGGCTACCATGGCCCGTCTGATGGTGAAGGTCTTGGGACATGACCTAGAGCCGTTCGTATACGTCTACTTAGACGATATTATAATAGTATCGGAATCGTTTGAGGAACATCTACGTTTAATTGAGTGTGTGGAAAACGTTTAACACGAGCAGGCTTGACCATCAATATCCTAAAATCGAAGTTCTGCCAAACGAGTATTAAATATCTGGGATATGTTTGTCCGAAGAAGGGTTGTCGATGGATGTAGCAAAAATCCAGCCCGTATTAGACTATCCCATACCTCGAACGGTTAAAGATATCAGGCGATTGCTCGGTCTTGCCGGCTTTTATCAAAAGTTTATTAAAAACTACTCAGGAAATTACTGTGCCTATTACCGATCTCCTCAAGAAAGGACAAAGAAAATTTGAATGGACCATGGAGGCTGATAATGCTCTGAGGAAGTTAAAGGACGCCTTGGTGTCCGCACCGATCTTTAGCGAACCCCGACTTCTCACTACCCTTTATAATAGAAACCGACAGTTCAGATTTGGCCATCGGATCTGTCCTAGTCCAAATCCAGAACGGCGAACGAAAGTGCATAGCATACTATTCAAAAAAAACTATCGAGTACCCCAACGGAAATATAGCGCCACTGAGCGAGAATGTCTGGCGGTACTATTGAGCATTGAGAATTTTAGACACTTCGTCGAAGGTAATCGCTTCGTGGTTCAAACCGATGCGATGAGCCTGACGTTTCTGCAGACGATGAGTATTGAATCCAAGAGCCCGCGAATTGCGCGATGGGCTCTAAAACTGTCGAAATACGATGTGGAGCTCCAATACAAAAAGGGTTCAGAGAACATTCCCGCTGATGCTCTGAGCCGCAGCCTGTACGTTTTGGATTGTCCACTGACTGACCCGTATGTTGAAGGCCTTAAACAACAAGTTCTACAGAATCCTGACCAGTATTCTGATTTCAAGATTGTCAATGGAAAACTTTTCAAGTTCGTAACGAACTCGACCTTGCCAGAAGACCCAGCGTTCCGCTGGAAGGAAGTTGTGCCTTTAGCGGAGAGGAAGTCTACAATTGATGACATCCACAAGGTAGCTCACCTCGGGTTCCTTAAAACCCTGGAGAAAGTACGTGAACGCTACTACTGGCCTCGTATGGCGAGTGAAATTAAACGTTTCTGTAGTAGTTGTCCCGTTTGTAAAGAATCTAAGGTTCCAAATATGAACGTTAGTCCACCATGTGGAAAGCCCAAACTTTGTAGTCGACCGTGGGAACTAATCTCCATCGACTTCTTAGGGCCCTATCCTAAATCACGTAAAGGGAACGTCTGGATACTTGTGATCTGTGACTTTTTCTCTAAATTCGTGCTGGCCCAATGCATGAAAGCAGCAACGGCTCCAGGAGTCTGTGCCGTTATGGAGAACCTTGTGTTCAACTTATTTGGGGCACCTTCGATCTGTATAACAGACAATGCCAAAGTTTTCCAAAGTGACCTGTTCAAAAATCTGCTGAAGAACTATGGGGTGACACAATGGAATCTTGCCGTGTATCACCCAAGTCCAAATCCAGCTGAAAGGGTCAACCGTGTCATTGTAACAGCCATACGATGTGCTCTGAATAAACAGGCAGACCACAGAAACTGGGATGAGTCCATACAAAAGATTGTTGCTGCTATTCGTACAAGCGTACATGAAAGTACGGGTTTCACACCGTACTTTATAAATTTTGGCCGAAACATGATCAGTATGGGCAGCGAGTACGAACATCTCAGAGAATTTGAGTCAGAAACCGCCTACGCTTCGGTGCATAGGAGTGAAGAAACTTGAAAATTGTATGAACTTGTTCGTCAGAATCTCCAAGAAGCGTACAAACGTTATTCTCGACCTTACAATTTGAGATCGAATGAAAACCATGTCTTCAAACCCGGCGATGTTGTGTATAAACGTGATGTACATTTGTCGGATAAAGCAAAACACTTCGTCGGAAAATTCGGTACAAAATACACTCGGGCTCGAGTTCAATCGGTGCTTGGGACCAACACCTATGTTCTAGAGAACGAAGAAGGTCAAAGAATCCCTGGAACCTTTCATGGGTCTTTCCTGAAGAAGGCCTAAAAATAGAACAGGGTTCAGCCATAAATAATGCTCAAAAGAGCACAAGCTATGACTGCACTACGGTCGCGTAGTGCATACACAACTTTCAAAACAAACACACATATAGGTGGTGCAACGATGC
Source organism: Aedes aegypti (assembly GCF_002204515.2). Lineage (NCBI taxonomy): Eukaryota > Metazoa > Arthropoda > Insecta > Diptera > Culicidae > Aedes > Aedes aegypti. The sequence goes on along the minus strand of NW_018736357.1, from coordinate 17,897 downwards.
AGTCCGATCCGAGATGTCCATAGGTTTCCTCGATCGTCGACACAAACTAAAGCTATGACGGTGCATCCGCCTGATGCACAAAAACAATAAGTCGCTCGTCCAAAGAAAACACTGAATGCAGGTGCTACGGCAAACAGTCCAACGTTGAGAAGTCCATTTGGTAGCCTCACATTGTTGACCAATTTGTGCTTCCGAGATCGATCAGTCTAGTCTGTTCAATTAGACTCTGACCTTGACCGTGAAGTCGAAGCCACTCTCATGCGCATATAATGGGATTATCTGTGTTCTTATTGGAACAGCAGAGATCATCCCAGCGTAATTCACAATTCAGTTTTTATCACTTTTTTCACTATAACTTTTGGTTCTCGTTGATTTTCCCCTTTCCTTTCGTAGATTACCATAGTTTGTGGCAGAATTTCCATCGTAGAGTCCGTATTTTCATATAATAACCTGAAAATTTAGTTGAATATTCCATTTTTCTTACCTCAGCTTGTTTTGTTTTCATATTTTCCATCCTTCTGAGTGTTGACAGCTTTTGCCAGCACTTTCTCACAGTAAAGTTTTTGACATTCCGTGAAACGTCTTGTATCGTCTGAATAGGGTAGCTATGTTGACTGGTAGGATTAGAATAGGGCGTGAATGGTTTCGGTGTTTCGGTATGCGTTTCGTGTATTAGTTCGGTAGGAAATTATGTTTTCCAATTCGTTAATTGGAGTAATTCGGATCGGTATTTGAAGTTTCCTGATATGTCAGGAGTAAATCGGTTTAGGTTGAAGAGAAATTTTCAGATATTTCTGAAGTAATTGGAATATAGAATAACGAATGCGTTTGATGAATGATTTAGGTTGTGAGTAAACGTAATGAGTAATTTCGTCGGGACAGATCAACATAGTTAATCCGTTAGACAATACAGTGTTTCATTAGTTTCTGTAAATTCCGTTTAGTTAGTTTGATTAGGTATTCCGATATTGAATTTAAAAACCTATTTTTAAAATTTATAAATGTTTTGTGTTAATATTTTCGTAAAAAAATATTTAACATAAAAATTTTGAAATTTTTAAAATTTCAAAATTTTTATTTCTTAGCATGGGCGAAATGTAACCATACATGAATGCACATCATTCATTGACGCATTGTGAATTCGTTTTTATACCATCCATTTATCTTGCTGACACCAATACTCTGTCAGTCGAGTATGATCAATGCTGTCAGTTGATTGCAATGTTGAAAACAATAAATGCTGCATGCGCCACCTAGCAGGTAGTAGCGTTAGCAATCGGAAATATTTCAATTTCAAATATATTGCGTCGTAGAGAGTCAAAAAATTCCACTATGGAAAATTCCGATTAAAATAAAAGGCTATTGAAATATAGACTCTCTCTAATCCACCAATCGCAGTAAATTGCGCAGCAAAAATTAGGCTTAACCCAATCTAGAGCGCGTCGGTCTATTCATTATAGTGGAGTGCTTTGTCAAGAACAGTCGAAGTTTTTAGATTGGAGTTAAACTGAGAGAATAATTAGTTAACGGTGTGATTCAAATTAATTAAACTAGAAGTAAGTGTCCGTGCGTTGATTAGTGTAAAATTTAGATAATTAATTTGTGTTTTTCTTTAGCGACTAAATTTGTCGAGGAAAGTTTGAACAGAATTTGAAATTAACTTGTGAATTTTTAAACTGAATAAATTCAGGTAAGCCTATATTTCAATCAAATATGTGAGCAATTAAGTGAAGTTGTAACACGTTGTCTAGGACAAGCGTGCCCAAGCAACGTGGGCACTTAGTTTGGTGTGGAGATTTGTCCAGAAACGTTGCGCATAGTTCGGAGTAGAATCTGGTTTGGAGATTAGGCCCTAATTCGAACTACATCGTGATTCCGTGCAACCAGTAGTGCGCCAGTGTGGACTCCCACCGTTGATCGACTGAAGTTTATGCTGTCGGCGGCTTACCTATCTGCCAAGTCGTCTGAAGCAATCGTCTTGCAACAACCGGATGTCACCGCCGTGTCTTCGCTAGTCGGCAAGTCGCAAGGTGTAGGCCACGCTACATTCAACGGCCGTCACTCCACGTATCAAGGGGACGCCTTCACCCCGGTTCATACACCAGCGCGCGGGACACGTGAGAACGGTGAGAAGAAGTTAGAGTTCAACGCCGGCAACTCGTTGGTGACGACCACCTAGTTGAAAGCAAGCCCTTTCGGTATTTTGAGGAGCGAACACGTGGACGAACTTCGCGGGACATCCTACGTGGGACCCAAGAAGAATTAAGGTCAGACCTGAACATTTTTGCTCACTTGTTCTTATTAGAAAAATCAATTTAAGTAGCGTGACGTCACCCTAGGGAATTAGGTTTATTTGAATGAAATAAATTCAAATTAATAGTCGAGTAGTAGAGTTAAACACACTCGATAAATTTAGTTGATGATACTTTTAGATACGGTCGTAGTTGAAACAATTAAATAAATTACTTCTAGGTTTAGTTCAGCATTCCATTTTCATCACGTCACGAAATAAAGTTGGATTGATTATTAGACTGGTTTAAGTTTATTTTAGCAAGACAATTTCTCATTTGGTGAATCATGGAGAGTATTTTTAATTCGCGTTCATTTTTAGATTAAAATTTCTTTATTTGGTGAATTTGTTTGATTGCCTATGACGTTTGGGTTCAGAGTGAACTTTCGTTTCTGTAGAACTGAAAGACCTGCCCTGAGAAGGCAGTCTCATTCCGGGCTAACGATCGGAGTAAGTACGGTCCTTCTTTGAAGGTGGCGCGTAAGCCGTTTACTTAGAACAGAAAGGAGCGTTACAACATCAAGTTTTCAAACTATTACTATTTACTTTGACATTCGTTTTGCTTAACTGATTAATAGAACTTGTTGTTTCGTTTGGTATGTTCTGGGTCTCCCACTATCCAAAGTTACCCGCATTATCCAAAGTTACCCCGTTTTACGGTACTATTTGACTAAGCATATTTGTACGGATGTGGTTGAATATGTCTCTAGCAGCAGCAGGATTTAAGACCCACAGATTGATGATAGTGTATGATACATTGTAGGGGGAAGTGGGAGGTTCAGCATGTTGCGGAGGCCATAGATACCATAGAACACCATCATAATAACATCAGCTATCATTGAAAACTCCAAAGAATCAATTTAATATCTGCAATGCCTAGGGAGGGCATTGAATCATTCTAAATAATTAGCTTCTTCAGACTTGGTAATTCATCATGATCAGTGATCCAAATGGAAATGTCTCCTACTGGATGACCACGTTTTGGTTTTGAACATTCTGCCACCGTTGATTGTTCTTCATCCTAAAATGACAAACGGTTGGAATTATGTAAATACCTAGCAAATATTTTCCATATCCCTATCATGGAAAACAACAACGAAAATTTTTGATTTTTCATGTCAATAAAACAGATTTGCTTCACTCGTAGCTTACTTTGATTCAACCATAAAAATAATTATAGTGCATGCAAGTAGAGTAAGTGTGGTGTGATTGAAATCTTCGAATAGGTTCATGATTAAAACAGTATGTACCTGATTTGCGGCAGATAAGCATGCAGAAAATAAATGTTGTTCGCACAGTAATTGAATTCTTCTCTGTCTGTCAATGTTTTGGCTTCGGAATTTGTATTTGTAGCTTCACGTCTTCGATTTCACGTTGCGTTGTATCTTCTGTTTGCTCCTGAAATATCATTTCGATTGGTCTACATAAAGAAGCAGAGAATGGCAAGTCGTTGTGCTCCTGCCCATGATGCCCATAGCACTTTTTCCGGATAAATCGTCGATTCGATCCATTGTGCATTGAGTGCTTGAATTCTATGAATTAGCTATTCAGGACATTACCTCCAGATTCAATAGAAACCTAAAATTTCTCTCTTTCTTTTTAAACCTTCATTCATTTGAAGTGTTTCAATATACAGTCACCCCACAGTTATGGATAGCACACAGATATGGATCAAAGTTGGTTTTAAACGGGAATATCTCAGCAAAAAGAGTTGCAATTACGCAGAACACATTTTATTTACGTGAACCATAAATCTGTACAGCATCGCAATCAATTATGATATGCTTAAGCATATATTTTCCATCCACAGGAAATAAAATGTGAATCGTATTCCCAGAAGCGCTGATTCATAACTGTCGGGCATTGAAAACCATACCACAGTTATGAATCAAAGATAAGACGATTCCGAAACAAACGCCTGAACGTATGCTTTCACTAGCACACCATTCGTTTACTTTGCAGATAAATTACTGTTATAGTTTTCTGATCCATAATATGAGTCGATTTGATCCATAATAGGGATCCTTCTCTCCCACTGATCCACATCTGTGGGGTGGACATCGTTTGAAATCTCTATGAAAATCGACACTTTTTCGAAAATAACCGTGAATTTTGAGGTGTATTCTCAAAAACAACTATATTGGTCAGTGCCAGGGAGGTAATTTTCTTTTGTACAGCGTCACCATTTTTTTAAACACATTTTGTTTCTGAAAAATGACCCTTAGTTGATCCACAACTGTGGGTTGACTGTATTGAGGGTCCCTAAAACCTAGTCCACATCTGTGCCAGAAACAACCATAGCTGTAATCAATTAAATCGTCTCTAGTTTTGTTCTCTCAAGATCTTTTTTCCATCATTAAGAGCATTGTCAATAATAGAAACCGACTCAGACATCGGAACTGTAAACACTTCTGCCTGATCTATGCAAAACGAGTGATGTTTTATACCATCATGCTGGTGAATATCCCCGTTGCCTTACTCCATTGCGTATAAGTTAATTCACAAGCAGTTTTTTTAACCTAAAATTTTAGTTTATCAAGGCAAAGTTATGAAATTCGATTTATTTCCTTGTGGCGAAAAAACATAAAGAAGAAAGTAATTCTATAGACCATTTGCCTAAGCACAAACATGCCGATGCAATAAATGCGCATTTGTAATGTTCCAAATTGCAGTGTGATATTTAGGGTAAAACAGGTATAATACGCCCTCCCCCCATAAGGAAAAACTGATTGATCGCAGTAGCAAATGCATTACTGCCAGAGTTTTTGGTGTCAAAACTTTATTTACTTAGTTCGTCATGCTCTGCATGCAACTTTCTCTCGTCAGGTGGCTTCTAAAAAGAGTACAATGCATTTTCTCTAAACGGTTCAAATCTTGACGTTTTCAAAACAAACCGGGCAATATGCCCCACCCGCAGAAAAAAGTTCCGCGCGTTGTAGAAATGTTTCAAGGAAAATCCACCACTTGTTAAGCTTAAAAGGGTCCATTTCAAGTCGTCCTTCTGGTAAAAGTTTTTGTTATAACTACACTGATATAATTGTTCATATTGTTGATACATCGATGTGTTTTCCTACTTAGATTTTTGCAATTTGTATTAAAACATGTTATTTATGTGTGAGAAACATAACCAGTGTTCATTCTACAATGTATAGAAATTACGTGTCAGTGCAAATTTAAATTATGAATAAAACCATATACATTCCATGAGAATATTTAATGAATTAAATAATTACTTTTTCCTCGAATTCAATCGCACTATTTTAGAAACTAGATTTCACTTTTCTTGCATTGTTCCCGAATCGCAAGAATCCTGCAGCGAACGGAGTTTGAATCCTTCTCTCGGAAAATGTCCGTATCCAGCGTCAACATCCATTTGCTCCAACGGAATGTTTGTTGTTGTTTGTTTGTTCCACCGATACTCCCATTCCATCCATCTCCTGCACCTGCTCAACATCTGTAGCCTTTTCACACTGATAAAAATCCACACGCTCGATCTGTGTGTTTCAAATTATGGATCGATCCATGAACGTCCATACTGATTTGCTGTGATTTTCTGGGAAACCTCGTGTGTGGTTACACATTAAGTTCCTTTGTTTTGCTTTATGGATTGATTCATCAACCGACAACTGGGATTACATTACTTTTCCACATAAGTTCCCGAAGCTTTCCCTTCAGAATCGTTTGCGTCAACCTAGGAACGCCATCAATCATCACCGAACACGGATTCAATGCGTTTTGCTTTATGGCTATCTAGTGCCATGATCATCATGTTCAAGTTGGTTCGATTCATTGATTGCGCAATGAGTTTGTTATGATGAAATCGATGAGTTTTGCTAATCGATTTCCATGTTCAAAACTTCTAAATTGTTAGTGATCAACCCATAGCAACTGAGTTGTGGTTGGACAGTCATCATCATGCTTCCAAAGAGAAAAAGCAAATTTTGAAGCTGAACGTGAAAATTGGTGAATTCGATTTTTTGTATTAGTGAAGTTGTCCGATATAAGAGGATTCTACCTTTCTATAAAAACATTGCATTTATTATTGAAAAGCATATCTTACCTAATAATAGGGAACATAAAATTCTCAACTCAAACCGCCGACGAAGGAATTCTCAATAAAATGGCTTACTCAATCTTGAATCTGATCGGTTTTTATTGATGTTCACGAGTTCATTTTTCATATACGCGATATGTGAGAAACTATATGCATTTTTGCTATGTGAATTCACACATATTTTGATTCACTACCTTGTTATAGTGAATCAAAAATATGTGTGAACTCACATAGCAAAAATGTATATAGTTTGACACATATCGCGTATATGGAAAATGAACTCGTGAACATCCCATTTTAAATGAATTCAATGTGTGAGTTGGATTCGAATATTAATGTGCCGATACACATATAGAAAATCATTACAATTTTTGCAGTGTACAATAGTAAAGGATGAGCTTCATTTACAACGAAGCTTGCCTATCGGACCCAACATTTTACGCCCAAAAGCTGATTTCCTATATTTTTGATATTTCTATTGATTGTTTACACTTCTCAATGATCTAATATGCGCAACTTCTTTTTTTCGCGGATATTTGAGATATGTAATCATATTTACGCGTTAAAGAAGCCTCAACCCCTTTGAAAATGAAGTGGGGCGTATGCCCGGTTGGGGCGCATTATACTGATTATACTTTCAGCATAGAAATTGTTTTGTACCCACGGACTTTACCACAGGCTAAAGAAGTTCGTAAGCCCTCTATCAACTTTACAATTGTACAGTATGGCGCCTTTTAAGAATATGCACGGTTTTCTTGAATAAAACGATTTTTAAGTCGAAATCAAACAATCATGAGTTTGTTATCAAAAACGAGTTAAGTAGGTCGCTAACTAAACTTTTGAAATACACATAACTTGCATTTTGACTTTTTCACCAGTTTAGTATTGCACTGACTTTGTCAACAATAATGGTTTCATCTTCGAAGTGTATGCTAAATTAAACTTTTTGAGCAAATAGTTTAGTAATCACCATTTAGACTTCCAAAATTTAGAAAACAATGAATGTCTCTGATGCGAACGAAATGTCAATAGAGGCCTAGTGATCAATTTATCTTTTTACTAGCTTTACATCCCCATTGAAAGTAGGCCTGTCTATTAAACCTCGATTAAGTGTTCGCAGTCTAACGATATCATCGAATGTCATTGACAGCGCATCACGAATGCAATCTCTTAATCGTTACTAATTGCTGATGCACCGTTATTAAAAATAAATGACCATCGTCAATAAATTTAAATTGAGCTTACTGCTCGTTGGGATTTCGGTTTGTGTGGGTTCGAGATGGAAGCAACCCAAACAGAAACGATCAAAATTCAATAAAACTAACTGCATATTAAACTCTCAACTGTTTTTAAATTGGTCACACGTTTCGTGTTGCCCCGCACTGAATACCATGGGAAGGGTGGGTGCGGAGAATGAAAGCAATCGATATAGGAGGCAATCATTTCAAAAAGATAATGATTCATACTGAACACCAAAGTTGTACACAGTGCAGAGCGTTTCGGAGTGAACACTGACTTAGTATTCAATGCACAAACACCGCTAGCATAAACAAACAGCTGTCAAGAAACTCCCGTACCTACTTACTTTGAAACCTCTCGAGCTGAGTGGCTAATCAAAATAAACTTGAATTCGCCCGAGCCGTTTGATAGGTTGGGGCAGCTAGTCGGCCTCTGGACCGCAAAGGAATTTCGATGATTATTTTCATTTCATCAAATCACTTTGCCAAGATCCGACGGACGGACGGTGGGTTGTGCGCTGATCTGCGAATGATGGAACTCTTCCGCCCACCGCCATGGGTGATTCGCTTTCAAACACAAAGATGACACCCGTAGGTGGCGCTCTGTAAAAATAGTTATTCATACTTTCTCACCAAGTTCTGAAAATATTTGTATTCCGAATGTTCAAATAAGATGAAAATTTTATTAAAATATTCCATCGTTAATTTTCCAAACATGTAGCTAACTCGAGTAATCAAATATCACTTTGATTCGTCCTCCATGCTAACATAGAGTTATTATACAGCTGGCATGCCTTATTATTTTTTTATTTGGTTCAATTAGGGTCTCGGCTCGGTACTAATGTTTGTTATGTACCAGTAGATTGGACTATGGAATAAAACGTATATTTTTCGATCAAATCGTCATCCGCCATTTTTCCTCGACAAATCGCCTCTAGTTTAGTCGATTTGTCAAATTTCAGCTTTTTATTTTATCAAAAAAGTCATATTACTAATTAAGTTTTCGAAAAAAAAAGCTCCCTTGCACCAGTAGTTGCCGTCGTGTTCCAACAGTGGATCAACTAATGGGACCAGTGTTTCAAATAGTTGTATAAAAATGAAGGAATGTCCCAGAGATGACCTTTATGCTTAATTCGAAATATTTGAATTGCTGCTCTGAGGGAAAATATTAAACCTAAGTTAAAAATAAATTATTTTGTTTAAATTTCCTTGAACCTTTCCCGAATGTCTACTACTGGATCATTACCGCAACTACTGGAACACGTGTAGCAATAGTGACTCAAGCGATTTTATGCCTAAACAATAATTTTATTACTCCTTTTATATTTTTCTCATAAAGTAGAGGTTGAAATCCATCTGTTAACACCAAAAGATCTCTGCTAAGGCTTTTCGTTATTAACGAATGATTTTTGACGTTGGCTAACGTCTTACGGCAACATACAATTTCGAAAAACGAAAATCGCTCGCGTCACGAAAAGTGGTTAGATTTTAACTCTTAATAACTTACTAAAGCCCGCAAAGATTTTCAAGATTCTTGCACCAATCGATTGGAAATCTTTCTACAAATCTACTCGAATAATGAAAACTATTGATTTCCATGACTAAACTATTCAAAAATTGGTAAATATTGAGGCATGTCTTATTTTCAATAGAAAAGCCCATTTTTCTTGCTTTTATTAATGTTTTGACGTTTTGAAGATTACATGTACCGTAATTCGAAATTGATCATTTTTCATACAAAAATGTTGGAAATGCCAAACAACTGAATGCAGGAAACAAGTACGACGGTCAGCCTCCTGGCTCATGTACCAACATTTTCTAACAAATGTATTTTTTAGTGCTAAAAATCATCCCTTAAATCAATGTCACTTGTCAATGCGATTATTGTTATTTTTTAAACGACTCTACATAATAAATATGAACTCCCATGAAATTTTTCCACCAAAGCTTGCGTTTGTTATATATTTATCACTGCAAAAATATTATATGACATGGTTTCTTTAGAAAAAATGTCAAATTCGGTGAAAAAATCGTTTTTTTCACTAATTTTCTCTAATTTTGCCAATAACTCAAAAACAGTAGGCTGTGGAATTTTGACGTCTTCGAGAGAGTTGTTTATTATATCAAAATGAACAACTTTGCCGAACATGTCAAGTCTCTAGAACGTCACAGTAAAAAGTTAGATTGTGGCGCCACCGTATGCCCCGCCAGATTGCATCCCTGGCCCATAGTGCAATGTCCATAATAGGTCAGAATTGACATGCTACAAATAGTATGAAAATTGATCAGATTTAAATTAGTAGAAATCTTTCATAAGTTCGTGATGGTCTCAAGCCAGGAAATAGAAGAAGCTAACGTTATCCAACGTCAACTTGGCGGTTGTATCTGGGAAACAACCTCTTACTTTTTATTGCGTAGGTAATCCACTAATGGTACCGTCAATTTAAATTTCAATAAACTTGATCGCCAAAATATTTTGCCACATCAGTCGGTTCTTGGTCGCCTTTCTCCATTTCGACTGCGACTCACGTTCTCCAGGTCGAGGTACACCTGGTCAATCGAACGTCTTTGTAGCGCTGTTGTTCAGCATTCTTGCAACATGCTCTGCCCAGCGTATCCACCCAGCTTTGTCCACTTGCTAGATACTGGATGCACCGTAGAGTTGGGCGAGCTCGTGATTTATCCTTCGCCGCCACACACTGTTCTCCACCCACAGTAACCATCAAGCGATCCACTACTGCGATGGCCAGAGAAGCTGTATGGCAGAGGAGGAATAGGGAACGTAGGTGGCATTTCCACAAGGATCTTTTCGTCGAGGCACTCCGAGCAAGCTTGGAAGAGCGTAAGGTGATCTACCGGCTGGCCAGAGCCGCGTTCAAACGTGAGATAGCGATGAGTAATGAAGGAGCTACAAGGAGTTGCTGACGCTAATCCCTGAGGCAACGCCTATCGAGAAGTGATGGTAAAGATTACGGGCCCAGTTAGTTACACCAGCTGAAATGTGCTCCGATAAACTGAAGTTGATAGAGGACGGTTTCTTTCCTAAGCATGCTCCCACCGCGTAGCTGCCTACACCGTGCGCTGACGTAGACGAAGAAAATGCCGGTATCTTAACGCCGTGCTGATAACGGTTGCGAAATGATTAATGCTAAACAAAGATCCGGTCCAGATGGTATCACTAACGTAGCGCTAAGGGCAGCAATCTAGGCGTTCCCAGATATATTTAGGACAGCGTTGCAGAAGTGTCCCAGGCAGATGGAAGGTGTAGAAGATGGTGTTGCTGCCGAAACCGGGAAAAGCGCCTGGATATCCTGCTTCATATGAACCAATATGCGTTTTCTGGAGCCTACATAGAATGCAGGTCCTTGAATATCTATGTAACGTTCTGCAAAGCTACTTTTATAACCGGGTATTGATTTACGACACACTGGTTTGTGTGGACGGAAGTCAACCAAAGTAACGGCGAGAATTCCACTGGGATCCATACTTAGTTCAATACTGTAGAATATGATTGATTGTTCAGTCGCAGCAATTATGGCCCTTCTGGCAACACAGATGTGATCCACAAATGCTTATCAGCAGTGGTCTCGTTTTATCTCCCGTAGATTACTTCCCATCCTTATCACCGCTATCAGGTAGAGCATTAGGAGAGATCATGTATGATCGTGTGGGGGGTAACCCATTTCGCATAAAGACGCTTCGCATAAGGACGTTTCGCATACGGACGTTTGGCATAATGGACATTTCGCATAAAGCAGTTTCATACAAGAACAGGTAGCATTTTAACAGGTAGCAACATTTTAAAGAAGGCATATAATTCTCATTATGCCAATCGTCCGTATGCGAAACGTCCTTATACGAAACGTCTTTATGCGAAACGTTCCACCCCGATCATGTGTAGAAATTCACCACTGATCATCGGTATCACTCAGATATCGGAGCAGTAGGCAGTTGCAATCGTACCGCGCGCCGAGATCGCATCAAATACACTTTGCATGAAAAGTCTACCGAGCAATACATTTTCGATCGTTCCAAGTTGTAGTGTAATTCAATAAACGGTTGTGTTGGTAATTAGCCCGCGCGTTTTGAAATCGAAGGAACGACAAGTGCCAACTAGATCCGAGTGTTTTCCCAAGTCCCGGGTCCAGATAGTGAAAAAATGATGTACGATGGAGTGCTGTTGCCAAACAGACTCCGCCTCTTTGCGCTTTTTGCGTTGCTATTCAGTGCAATTGTAAGTCGTATTTTCAACAATTGACAACTCTGATTAGTTTCATTCTTGAGTTGCAACAAACTGTGGCTGGCTTGGGTATTGGTCATTAGATGGATAAAACTATCAGTAGTTTTCACTCGACATATCAATGTAAGACTAGATGAGATGGATTTCATTCAAGTCAACCTCTATGAGTAAAATATGCTCCATCCAGTACATCCTACTCACGGTTAGAACAAATTTTATGTTATAAATACATTTTTCAAAATTTGTCCATATAGGTTTCGAGCCTACAGTTCTTTAATGGCATCCAAATATAAAACTTCAGTCCAAATTTTAAAAGTCCCATCGGGGGAAGCAGGGTGAATTTACACCGGGTGTATTGGTCTGACGTAGTCATAACCTTTCGCTATGCTGCCCTTTTATACTTCGTGTTGGTCTTCGCCATTCAGTCTGGCTCAATCGTAGTGCTGCCTTCCACCTTTTTAATCCTTCGTGCCATCCATCTAGATGCTCGCCATCCTAATTCCAGCACATTTCAGCTCACAGGCATCAAGCCTTTGCGGGATGCGTTGAGCTTCTGAGAGAACTTCCGCGTTTTATGAGATAGGTAGAGCAACTTTATCTCTTGGAATTCCATCTCTTCTAAGCGACGCTTTATGTCCCAGAATAGGCGGGTTTGCTGGTTCCACTTCAGTTGGTATCGTTCTACGATTTTCCTTTGTTTCAGTACAAGATTGTATCGAGGTGGACAACCAAGATGATCTCCAGGTGTACCGATACGGGAGGCTGGGCTGGAAATAGGTGTTATGAATGGCTATTTATTCTTTGAAAGTGGTGAAATGTAATAGTCATAGGCCATTCTCGTTCATTAGCTATTGGGCGCAGAACTTTCCAATCGTCGGTCGGAGCTCCTCCTCCTAGCCAACCTGAGAGTTCAAATCTACTATGATGATTTTGATGTCGTGGCTTGGTCAGTGCCCGAGCAGAAGAAAAGTGCTTGTGAATACCAAACTAAGGGTATTCCGTACCAGATAATTTCCAATACCTACAACCTGAATGAGGCGATGAATGAGGCTCTGCATAAGAGGTAAAATACCTCAAATAATATCTCAAACATAGTCTACGAACACCAAACTGATAATTAGATCAGGTATTGTAATACCTCAATATGGATGGATTTCATATAAAAGTAAATTTTTGATAGTTGTTCAATACCTCCAGCAGACCTCAATAGCTATCGAATACCAAAATAAAGTATAATTGTTTTAAACATTTTTTCCAATACCATTATAATACTAAATGTGGTATTGACAACTGAACAATACCTAATTATGGTATGATACCAAAATATGGTAAGGAAAGACTAATACGATTTATTTGTTCCTCCTCGGGTGATCGTACTCGCGTTCGAGCTGCGCGTAATATGCTCCCTTGTCATCATAAGTGCTTCCGGAGTGTGGGCTATGTACGTTGATTATGCTGAAGTTATAGAATCATCCTTTGATCCTCAACTAGCACATTCTGAAGAAGGCCTTACAGTTGTGGTCGAAATAGTACCCGTCTGTCAAAGGATACAAACCCTTGTGGAATTTATTAATAAAGTACTACATTCGGTTTTCATTTATTTATAGGTATTCGACGAAACAGCTGGAAGATTTATTATCACCGTTAATCACGTTTCAATGTTGTCTGTAGTTACATTTCGAAAAAGTTTTTCACAATTTACTCAAGCCTATGAACTTGAGTGCCGTAACATCGCATAAGATCGCCCAATAGCCAACACTTTGGTTGGCGAAGGCGAGCGTTCTCCTCAGTCGACAAGCAAACGGTTTGAGCCAACGAGATCAAGTGTTTATAGACGATGGAGTGATGAAAAATAACAAGTTTTGAAGCATTTATGCTTTAACGATATTGTCTAACGTGTGGCGATCTGTCTGTCGGAGGTTTGATCGACGAGGTCGATCATTGATGAAGGTGTGTTTTTATTTAATACGAAGAATATTCGCAATTCTTAGAATTATCATCTTTGTCATAAATTAGAACAGTGATTTTAAGAGTGTGCTCCTTAGCAAACTTAGGCAATGCTCTACATCCGGATAGAAAGCATAACAAAAAATAATAAAATTTAAGTATGATACGCATATCTTTTTATTATATATATTTTTAAGGTTATTATCCACTAAGAATTTATAACAAAGTTTTAACAAACTGTGTTATATTCCTTTTGAATATTCTTGATTATTTGTTCAGAAAAGAAAAAAAAACCTATTAGAAAGAACACACCAATTTCATGCCAGGCAAACGTAGCAGACATTAGAAATAATTAATCTTCTGCTTAGATTATCAGCAACTATGGAAAAAACTGCTCCGCCGACTGAGGTTTTTAATAACAGTTTAGTTTGAACACAATACTTTTCACTTTTTCAGCCATTAAAAAGGTGGGCTGCATTTGACGTTTCGTGAGAGGGGAATCTGGGCTGCATATGACGTTGATATTTTTCCTCTTCGCGAGTCTCTCTCAGGCTAAAACCAGCCTATGCACTGACATTACTCTTGACCTCTGACGCCTTTATGTCCCCGGAACCACCTTGCGGTATTTCTTCGGGGAGGGGCCAGTGCATATATCACAACACGATGCTATATTATTCTGGCCCCATTTCGGTGAGTGTTCAATCACTTATGTACAAGATAGTTTTTGTAATTTATGTGATTTTGTAACCAATGTTTTTATACGCCAGCTTCGAAGCTGTGCTTCTTGTAAAGTGCTGTTATTGATCAGACAGTTGTTATAAGTAAAAGATATTCTACTTATCTCAGAAGTTCCTGACCCGCTTTAATTGTGTTGACTATATCAAAGAAGAATATCCAATCATGCTTTCGTTTTCTGTCGTCGGTATATCGGTTTCTAAGAGTGGTGCAAATGCACATAACTATTTTTTTTTACCTTTGTTTATTCAAATTTTAATATAATATGCATAGTTCGTTCTTCCTTAATTACTATTTCAAGAACAATCAGATTTCATTGGTCTAATTCTCTACTCTACCGTTCTACGGTCAACAAATTTTGAAAACACGTTTTGATATAAACAATGTTGTTACATCTCAAATTTCTTATTTCCCTCTATGACGGATAGTGAGTGTCTTTGACCTACTACATTGAACGAAATTGCTCAAAAAGACAGTCATAATGCTGCTCTATGTTCTTTTTTTGTATCTTGCAACTTTTAATTTTAATCTGTTATGGATACCATGACTACACCAATCTTATACCTTTTTTGGCTACTTTACAAGATTTTATGCAGTGTATTTTGGACTCTATTCGTCCACCAAGCAGGGATGCAAGTCAATTTTCCAAAAATCTGGAAGATTTTGAAAATTTGTCTGGAAAAGTCTGGATTTCTAATGCCGTATATGGAGAACCTTACAAATTATTTACAAAACCTTATAAATTCATTACAAAATTTATCTGGATCTTCCAGATTTTTGTTAAATGGAGCCTCAAAAATCTGGAATATTCCAGACAAATCTGGAAGGTTGGCAACGCTGTCCACAAGTTCAGAATCATTTTAGTGAAAAAAATAAATCACAATAAAAAACAATTCTAAAATGACTTTTTAATCACGTTTCTTATTAAATTCATCCTCATTTTAGAGACTCCATCTTCACTCATCGTCTTCATCTACGGCTAGATTATCAAGAAACTCCATTCATGGCTGAACTCGCATCTTCCGTCATAAAAAAAATGTCACTTGAATAACGCCATATCGGACTGGATTGTCCTGATCAAATCCAGTTGCTTGAGGCGGAAGCGTCACAATCACCGATTGATTATTTTGAGCCTTCTCTATCACTTCATCGTTGATTTCTGGATGAAACTCCTAAGAAAATTCTTTGTTTGAATTATCCATGATCACTGCTATTTTTCATTCTGCTTTTCGATACACTTATAAACATAAACAATAATGATTCTGTCAATCGCGTTTGCAATACGGCAAATAGGCCTTTTCATGTGACAGGTCCGCCTAATGCATTTGTTTACATAGGTGGAGGACCGGTGCATACACGAGGCTGTCATTTTCATAGAAGAACTGTCAAAGAGCTTCCCGATCAGCTGTTTTGGAACGTCATGTGAATAGGCTATGGAAACATACACGCTCGTTCAAATCTACTCAAAAGTTAGTAGAATTCGACTCACTTCGGGAACTGCTCAAAAGTGGGTAGGTAACGCAATTCTTACTCATTTAACAACGGATTATGTCAAAATTTGTTTAATCTGATATTTAAGTGAAGATGTAATTCTATTAAAACATTTTTTCTATTAATCTTTTGAATCACGGTCTATAAAAGTCTTTATATAGATGTCATTTTGATATAAACAACTGTACAGACGACCAGAATGTTCTCTCAACTTGCGATATAGTCAAAGACGAAATAAAGACCTCCATGTCCCTTGCAGTTGTTCTAAATTTTAATGACACATAAGGTAATAGAGCAAAATCTAGAATGCCGTGAAAAGTGTACTGCGATCTGTCAAACTTGGGTACCGTAATTTCGGGTGAAATTGATCATTTTTCACGGTTTTTTTCTAGTCTGTTTTCTATAATGTTAACAAAATGCAAACAACTAAATGCAGGAAAACAAGTACGAAGGTGAACCTCATCGACTCAATACCGAAATTTTCTATCAAATGTCATTTTAGTGTTAACAAATATCTCTAAAATAAAAAATCAGGGGATCTCATTTCGGGGTGAAATTGATCACTTGTCAATGCCATTATTGTTAGTTTTCAAAACAACTCTACATGATAAATTTGAGCTCCCTGAATCCGAATATGCTTGTCAAATTCTTAACAATGCAATATTTATATAAATAACGAATAGTCAAATTTCAAGAATTACGTGGAAAACGCCTAAAAGTATGCAATTCCCTAAGAAATTCAATGATATCTAACAGAAATTCAATTATTTCAACCATATGAGCTAATTGGTACGAGTTTTGGTGATGAAATCTGGTTTGGGGATATATCTCAAGCATTCTCACAAACTTTCAGGTTCATACCATGTTCAAATCCTTGCTCAGAAATAGAAGTTGATAGGTGTTTGTCAATACTGCAACGTGCATGATTTTGAAATTTTACATTATTTTCATAGTAATAAACATTCTTTAACGCAAAAAAAACTTCACAACACACAATGCGACAATAGTTACAACACATAACGTTCATTTACTGCAGCTTACATTGATATTTGTGCTCCATTAAGCATAAATAAAATCGTGTGATACGATGATCAATTTCACCCTTCTGATCAATTACACCCGATTTTACGGTACCTTTTGCAGTACCAAGAGACCAAATGCAATACTAGAAGCGGTACCCAATCTGTACCCAAGTTGGACGCACCTGATATACTTTCATTGAAACTCAAATTATACTAGAAGTAAACCTTCATTGTTTAATTGAAATCTTAAATTTGGGTTACATCAGTAGTTACTTAAGAAAAACTATGATCTTCAGTTGTTGTCAAGGTCAGTCAGTGGCACAAAGTATAATATGCCATACTTATAATCTTGAAGTAGCTATATGCAGATTGTAATTTGCTTGCTTATATTGACAACGCTAAACCTGAGAAAAGCTATCAACTCTTGTCACGGCCGGCTAACGTTCATAAGAGATAAAACGCTTCCTAATTGAAATTTCTATACCGCTTTGACTCATATTTTCGACAAGACTTAAGGCAATCAAGTGACATTCAATGCATCTAATGGCATTGGTTACTCTGATTAGGGTTAATCCAAGAACGTAACTCAGTTTTGTTTTAGGAGTAGCTGTACTTCGTTTTTGGCCTTAAAATTTTTTGGGTGTATACTATATTCTTTTTTTTTTCCATTTTTTTTCTTCGGGCCAAAATTTGGGCACAAAGTGTACTCTTTTTTTCCAAGGTATTAAAGAACGGATTGCTGAAGCAAATTCTATAAACATGTTGAGTAACCTCAGCCAAGCCAAACATTTTTGTTAACATACTGGTTAATCGCTAGAAAAAATAAATCACTGCCTAAGCATTGTTTCAGCTCAATAAACTGATAATATTTAGTACCTAA
>NW_018736356.1:0-27349 GCF_002204515.2 Aedes aegypti | reverse complement strand
TGGATAAACTTTGAAATGAAACTTTGAAGAATGCTTGGAAAAAATCTTGGAAAAGACTCTAGGGAAGTACAGCACGAATTTCTAATGAAATAGTAATATGATATTCGAGTAATTAGTAGGGAGACTTACGGCTTCGGCACCATTCGACTATTATCGGCAACAAATTTCGAACGCCAAATACACAGTATTTTTCTATCAGAACACATTAATGAAAACATTCAGATAATTTTTTGTTCTGCCCGCTTCCCGCTAACGAGATTTTCGAAATTGGACACAAACAATATCGCCAAAGATGTTATCAGTTCAAATGAACACGCCTGAAAATGTGATTGATTTGAAGCTGCCGAAGAAATTCACCAGCAGTTCTTATGGGAAAGTTGCCGAACAGAATGAGGCTGCCGACAATAGTCACACTGACAAGGGATATTGGCAGCGGTGTAAAAATGTTCCAAAGCATTTTGACAAGTTAATCGGTGTGAATCGATAGATGATTGAGAACGCATAAATTTAAACAAGCAAACACGGAATTTGTCTGCTGATGTACGAGAACAATGCAAAAGAAGCGCGGCATCGGCTTAGACTGCCGAATACGTAAGTTCCCCTACTTGAACTGCTGCAGAAATCCTGAAGTAATCACTGTGGAGCAGGCTCTTTCTGCACAACTTTCTGAAGAATTTCTTGAAGGAATTTTCAGAACCTCTTGAGGAGTTGCTGGAAAAAAATCCATTAGGGATTTCTGAAAGGTTCCAAGAGGAAATTACGGGAAAAATTGTTGAGTACTTTCCGGTAAAAAAAATCTTTGAAGACTCCTGAAGGAACCCCTGAATGGATATTTGGAGTGATGTTTTTCAATACATATGTGCTGCTCGAATCTCTGGATAAACAGAATTGTCAAAAAAAAACTGGTTAGACGAATAATAAAGCAAAGGGATCACAGAAGAAACGCTTCATGGTATTTCTGAACAATTCTCTCCACAACAAAATCATGGAATAATTTCAGATCAGCTCTGAAGTAGCTTCTAAGGAAACCTTCTTTTTTTTAAATACGAGAACAAAATCTGATTAAATTGCTGGAAGAATCGTAAAAAATACCTCGAGGAATTTCCGGAGGATACCTTGGAAAACTACCGTTGAAATCTTGGAGAAATTCTTAGGAAAATTTCATCATTAAATAGATGTGACAAAGATTTTGAAAAAAATTCCAAAGAACTTCAAGAGACAACCTAGCAGACATTTTCGGAGCGATTCTTTAAAGATTTTCAAGACTTATCTCCGAAGAAACTTCTGAGAAATCACTGGCTAGATTTTGGATCAAATTTCTTGATCAGATCACAGAAAGAGCTCCCAAATAAATCTATGAAGAAGTTTTTGGAAATTTTTGGAAGGAATTTTTGGAAAACAAAATTCTACATGGAGAAGTCTTAATAAAGAAATATATATTGATTTTTTTTTGTCTGGACGATTCGTTTTCAAATTCTGATCACAGGAGGAACTCCTAATATTTTTTAGATATAATTTGTTTGAAGAAGTTGATTTCTGATGGAAGAAGTTGTTGAAAACCTGTTGTAACCGAAAAAGGATTTCTTGAAGAAATTACAAGTCTTTGGAATAATAATTGCTGGAAAGTTCCTTATGGGACTCCTAATTAGTATTGATTATGTGTAATGTGTATGTACACGAGCGCAGAAACCATATTTGAATGACAGAACCCACAACAGCATTTCGGCAGGATACCATATGTTTCATATGATAAGCACATGTTACGGTGATTTTGGAGTAAAGTGAAGTCTTTTGTGAAGAGATTTCTCGCGTCACGTTTCAAAATGACCTATGCTATCCCAGAAAACCCAAACTGTGTTGTTATATTCACCAAAATAGTTTTGATGAGAGAATTTGATGGATAGCGCCGACAGTTTTCGTTGCATAGGATTTATCGAATACGAAATCCTTCTGAAATTTATCAGGAAATCCCTCTGTAACCTCTAGCAATTTCTTCATAAAACTACAGAAAATCTTCAGAGAATCTTCCAAGAATCCCTGAGGGATTCTTCAGAAAATCCCTTCTGGGATTCCAATCTCCTCTTAGTTTCTTTCGGAAATCCTTTTGAAATTATTATACTTATCTCTCTGATCGCTCTGTGATTATTCCGAAAATCTTCCAGGATTTTTTCTTGGATTATCCCGCAAATTTTTTAGGATTTTTACGGAAATTTAGGGTTTCATCCGTAAAATTTCCCTAGAATTCTGCCGGAAATGTTTCTATGCTTGCTATCCAGAGGGATGGTTTCTTTAAAAAAGATCTGGGATTTTTCTGAATATCTTTGATGATTTTTCCAGAAATCTGTCGGGGTTCCTTACAAAAATCCCTAAGAATTTCTCCCGTCTTCAATCCATCAAAATATATTACATTAAACCATCTGATTTCTCCAGAAAACCATCAGTAATTCTTTCGTGAATGTCCCTGGAACTTTTTGGATATCCCTCTTAAATTCTATCAGGATTATTCCGATTCTTCTGGGATTCTCCCGGAAATCCGTCTGAAACTATGATTAAAAATGTATTCTTTCACTGTCTGATTATTTCATTTAAATTATTGGGATTCTTCCGGAAATCTCTATGGAATACTTTCGGAATTTCCTATCCTATCCGGAAATTCTTCTAGATATCTCTCGGGGATTTATTAAACAATGTTTTTAATGGAAATCCATCCGAAATTTTTCAAAAATTTTCCTTAAAAATTCTTTCGAGAACTCCTAGAAATTCTTCCGAAAATTGTTCGGTAATCCTCCTGGCACTTTTCTAGAAATCCTTCTTAACGGATATCCTGCTTTAGTTTTTCCAGATATCTTTCTGGGAAATTTTAGAATATCCGTTTGGAATTCTGATATTCTGATACAATCTCTCTGTGATTCTTCGGGAAATTTTTTTTGTGATTCATAAGTTAATTCCCTAGGAAATTTTCTAAAATTCTTTGTGGAATCTTCAGAAAATCCCTCTTGAGTTCAAATGGAAATCCTTAAGAAAACTTCCGGACAGCCCTCCGGGACTCTTAAAAAATAGCACTGAGTTTCTTACGGAAATGAGACGTTTTGTTAGAATCTTCACAGGATTTGGGGTTCGGGGGGAAACAGTGCATGTTAGTAAGATACGTTCGTAAGTCCATAGAGCTATTTCAGGAGTAATCTATGGAACAAAACTAAAATCCATGAACAATTTCATGAAACATCCCTGAAATAGTTCCTAAAATAAGAGAGCGGGTCATTTGGCATAAAACCATTTGGTATAAGGTCATTTGGCATAACGCCGTTTAGCATAAAGGACATTTGGCATAACAGCCATTTGGCATAATGGTCACTGCATAAATTTGAAAAAGCCAAGAAGATTCTATATGTACTGGAGTAATGTCTGGAAGAGCTTTCTAAGGAATCCTCGAATAAATCGTCTGAGCAATCTTCAATAGTCTTTCTTTTCTATTTACTTCAGGAGCCTTCGAATTGCTCATAAAATGTCCAACGTTTTTCCCATCTACAGCTTTCTTAAAGAATGAGTATTTCCTTCATTTTCACATCTTTAGCTTCATTCCGGTCAGCGGCGACTCGTAACCTCATTGTTTACCTGGACTAGGGGATACTGAAAATGTTATTGAGGCTAATTTTCAACCTAATGCAAAAAAAAACAAATGATTAAAATCAATTTTTTAGCTGTTGTCTACTCAGTAGATGCACTTTTTTGTGAAAATTCATGAATTTCTATGCGTAGAACAGGTACATTTGCGATTAGGCAATCGCCACGATACGTATCCGAGTAGAAGAAAATAACTACTGAATACCAAATTGAGGTATTCCATACCAGATAATTTCCAATACTTACAACCTGAATGAGGTATGAATGAGCCCTGCATAAGAGGTAAATACCTCAAATAATACCTCAAGCATATTCTACGAACACCAAACTGATAACTAGATCAGGTATTGTAATACCTCAATAATACTTGATGGATTTTCATAAACAAATGAAATTTTTCAATTGTAGTTCAATACCTCCAGTAGACCTCAATAGCTGTTTAATACCTCAATGAAGTATTTTTAATCGTTTTAAAGATTTGTTTCAATACTATTATAATACCAAATTATTGACAACTGAACAATACCTAATTTTGGTATGATACCAAAAAATGGTATGCATAAGTTATTGAGGAGTTATTTGTTCCTCCTCGGGATATGCTTCAAGTGGACGATTTGTCCTTTGAAGAAAGCACCACACTAGACAACGCACTGAGCCACTGATTCCAGTATGCTCTGTTTCCATTCTCGTGGGATTTTCAGCTTTCTGAGTATTTTGGCTATATGGTTAAATGAAACACTACAACAGTTTTTCGAACTGTAGAACACTTCAACAGCTTTTTTAAGCAGTACAACATTGTTTTTCAAAAAGATATCTTTTAAAAGGGTCCTATCTAACGTTGAAAGGCTCTCTTTGTTCAATAACTGAACCCTATTAAAACTTAAGTTAATAAGTTTCTTAACCTCTTCTGTTGCGTTTTTTTGTATGAGATGCTAACCAAGGACATTACGTCCCATTTGGGACAAAGCCTGCTTCTCAGATTAGTGTTCTTGTGAGCACTTCCACAGTTATTAACTGAGAGCTTTCTTTGCCGATTGACCATTTTTGCATGTGTATATCGTGTGGCAGGTACGAAGATACTCTATGCCTGGAATCGAGAAAATTTCCTTTACAAAAAGATCCTCGACCAGCGGTGATTCGAACCCATGACACTCAGCATGGTCATGCTTAATACTGCGCGTTTACCACTACGGCTATCTGGGCCCTGAAGCATATGCTATGGGCGATTTTGGAGTCATGTCAGCTCCTGTACGAAAAAAAAACGAAAAATCAAGTTCCTCACCTTCATTGAGCCGTTTCGGCGTACTGGAAGCACCGTCCCGCAGCAGCTCGGCGGGGCTGGTCGGCGGTGGCGTGTGAACCCGGGACCCGCTGGGTTTCCGCGCCGAGATCGGAGCCGAGATCGAGGGCCGCCGCGAGTTGGCCAACGTCAGCGGCCGTCCATCGTCCGAATCCCTGTCACCGGCGGTTGCTGTGGGAGAAACGGCAAAGTAAGTTAGTGAGCAGCAGAATGTTGGAAGCGGAAACACATGTCATCTACGGTCCCGGATACGGTGGTTGGGACGACATTCCGTCACGTGTGTCGTACATACCTTGCGAGTAGCATTGGCCGTAATTTTCCTTGTTGCACTGCAGCACTTTGTGCTGGATGAATCGCACAATGTCGGAGAGAGCGAACGTTTTCTGACAGGACCCGCATGTTAGGATATCTTGAGTGCCTTCAGATTCTCCGGTGTCTGAATCTGAATGGATGGGAGGGAAAAGAAAAGAAGAGTACAAGAATTAAAAATTATTATCTCATCACAGCTAATTTAATGAATTTAATTAGATTTCTGCCACTGGTTTCAACACTGGCTGCTGTACAACAAAGTCTTCGGAAAGCGATGCTGGGGGTGCGGTGGTGGAAGGGAGGGAATTCCGGTTGGGAGGCCGCTTTCTTGCGCGCCTCCCTGTTTCTAATTAAATGGAATGGGCGCGAGCTCGGAATTCTTTTCCGACGGATTGTGTCCACGCTGTGTGACTGACTGGCTCGAAGTCGAGTTCCAGCTTTTATTTTTACGAGCTACAAGAATAATAACCATTGGCCGTTAGTGTCAGAAACTGAAGGAATTCCGGTTGACACTGAAACGGGAAATTCCACTTTTGCAGGACACAATAGAGTGGGCTTAAATGGCGCTTTAGGGGGGACCCTCGGGTCAAATGGATGACGCCACAGTAACGTGACAACTAGATCCAAGAGGAACTCTTAGAGGGATGGGGAGAGCAATAAAAGTTTGTGTGAAAACACTTTCTCACAAAACTTATTTATATCGAGAGTTATAAATTGCGCTATTTTCATTTTTCGGAATTAATATAATAAATTCTGTCCCGTTCCGAAGATCCCGGACCGAAACGGACCACACCACCGAACCTAACTCATTTACCCCTCGCTGGATCGACTCCGGGGTAGTTTTATCCTCTCGCTCGGTCTCCGAAGGACAAATAAGTTCGATTTTATCTCCCTTCAAGAGCAGCAACACTACCGTCAGGAAGAGGAACGGTCGGAGGGGACAGGATAACACTATATCTATTGGAGATGTGTAATTAATGTTCTTGAAAAGTTTGGTCTCGGAACGAAGGAAGGCTGGGTGTTTAAGGATGCGGGTACCACAAAAGAAGCATCCAGCAGCCGAGGAGCAGTAGCGAAAGTAGCGGAAATAAAATTGAAATAAAAATCACTGCCAGAGCCAGAAAAGTCGTCTCCACCACACTCGGGAGAGTCATTAAAGAATGAGGGGTGTCGTCGTCTTAGCCAGCTTGCCGTCGTCATCGTAAATTAGGGGGGAGTGGGTCGAGATCAATCTACCGAATCCCGGGGACAAGTACCAGAAGCCAGTAGTAATACGGTAACGCTTTGCTGACAGTAATGTCTGTCGCCGTTGGCTGCGCGGTGGGATAATGTAGAGGTAAATTGACCAAATTGAAAACTCTTAAAGATTGAATTGAAGATTTGAGCATGCCCAACCTGAATACAATCGGTCATACAAAAACAACTCTCACTGACTTCTGAATTTGAATTGAAATTTCAATTGAACATGCTTTTCAAATAAATCTTTAAAAATTCTTCAGATTCCGTTGGGCGCCAATATGAACTTTTGTATACAATCGTTTCGCCCGTCACTCCACGGTGGAAAAACGTAGATGCAGGGCTGGTAGCGACTGAGTGTCTTGAATACAACTTTCCGGAAGTTTAGATACTACTTGCCGAAAAAAGAGACCAAACAGAATAAAAAAAAAAAAAACCAGAAAGGGACAAATATACAAAAAAAGCAAGAACTAGGAGTTAAGATATTTATTTTTCAGAGAATTTTATCAAACATTTCTCTAAGAATATCTTTGATATTTTTTGTGGGTGTTCTCCCACGATATTACGATACGATATTACTATTCGTTTTTCTGTACTCCTTTTTTAGTTTTTTATTTGAAGAAAAACTGATTGTTTTGCATTCTGTTTCAAATAATGTCATTTTATAATTTTTGACCAGTACCGGTATCTTAGATATCGATTGCATTTGATAGATTGCATTAAGATTCATTTGAAATGGATCTATATGTTTCTATACAATAGAAAGTTGGTTTTATGTTATGGGTAACTATGATAATGAGTATGGAAACAAATGAAAGTAAACAACTAACGTTATTTTATTTATATGATGCGTGGCGTAGGCAGATTTTTTTTTCTAGGAACAGTACGGGTCTTTACAAGAAAAAAAAATTGACCAGCATACACAAAAAAACACTTTTTCAAACCTCCCTTTTCTTAAATACGTTCTAAACTGCAAAACCAGTCATATTGTGTATTGCAATACCAAATTATCTCAGATTTATGCACAAAAAATGAAAACAAGAACATCAAAAAACAAATTCCGGATAATCGAGTCTAAAATTCCGGATAATCGAATCCCGGATAATCGAGTCCCCGGATAATCGAGTCCGACCTGTACGATGCAAACTGAATAATTCATTGTAACGTAGGGTCAATTTACAGTACTTGCAAGGCGTCTGGAGCCAATTCAGGAACCATGGAAAAGGACATCAATCCGATGATTGCAAACCTTATCATGCGATCTGATTGTGATTAGATGTTACCTCAGTGATTATATCAGGAATTCCTACAAAGAATCTACCAGATTATTTTCAAGAAAGTCCAAGTCCTCCAATTTATTTTATCAAATGATTCTATTATCGTTTTCTTTAGGACTTCCTCCAAGATTCTCGTTTTGGACGTCTTCCACAATTTAGTCAGTAATTTCTCCAGATTTTTCTAGGATTTTCTATAAAATTTTTCTAGAAGAGTAACTGTAGAGAATCCTCTAAAAGCTCCTTCAGGAATTCTTCCAGGAATTCTTCCATTTTTCAAAGAAACCTCAAATAGTTTTTGAGTCATATTTAAGAGATGTCTCCTTCAGGATTTATTCTAAGAAATTGTTGGAGATTTTTCTTCAAATCCAGGAGATATTTCGGAAGGAAGTGCTTAAGTAATATTGGATAAAATTTAATTGATTTCTCATTTCGACATGATTGTTTGTGTGTCCGTAGTAATAGTCCGATATGAGAAAATTACCTCAAATGGAAGCTCTGTTGTATGTCTAACTATTCATGAGATGAACTTAAAATTTATCTTATATTTTAGGATACCGATGCAATTGAGTTGAAAAATTCGTGCGGCCCGCGGGCTAGACTGATTTTTTTTTTAGTTTTCATCGCTGCAAACTAAAAAAAATTCATGGTAGGCAAAATACTTGATGTAAAAATGAAATGGCGTAAATTTGATGGAATTTGAACTTACAAATACGCCAATCTAATGGATCATATCCTGCATGGAACCCTTGAAAATTTTATGAGAAATTTGTGTAATAATGATCGGAGTAATAACTGAAAAACTAAAAATAGCTTTAACATGATATATTACTCGATAAATTGTTAAGAACTCTTGTTGGAATTCATATGAAACTGCCTGGAAGGTTAACTGATAAAATGACCAAGGAATTCTTGTGAATCGTTCTGAAAAATTCACTAAACTGCAAAAACTCTAAATTGAACCTTTAAGAATTTTCCTGGAAGAACTCCTGTAGGAATCTTTGGAGGATCTCCTAAAATAACTACTGGGGAAATCGATTATGCTACTTTCCCCCGAATGTCGTTTCTTCGAATGTCATTTCCCGAATGCCAGATCCACGAATGACCCGTTTTCCCGAACAGTGATGCAATTCAAATAGGTGGAAGAAAACATTTAGTGACAGGGTGCTGGTCTCTTTTTATTGTTGATCATTCGAACTAGAATGATCAGTAATAAAATAAAGAGATATTTGGACATTCTCGACTAAATACACCTTGCCAAAAATGCTGAGAACGATGAAACTAAAAAAATCGCCAATCAATTAAAGAAGGGTCAGATGACCAGTTCGTTCAACACCTGGAAGTGCAAAATATTATGACAATTATGAGAGCTCAAAACTTTCCGGTGAACTGGGCTGTTCGGGGAACTGGCATTCGCGAACTCGCGTTCAGGGAAACACCATCCGGGAAAATCGATGAAAGAATTAGTCAAACATATCTAGAGAAAATCCTGAAGTAGTCCATGCGAAATAACTGGTGGTAACAGCGTTGGATTGCTCACGGATTTCCTGAAACAAATTCTGAAGAAGTACTCTCCAAGAATTGCTTGAAACGCCGTTGTAAGGATTTCTGGGAGAATTGGTGGAGGAATCACAAGAAGAATTTCTGGAGAGATCTCTGGAGAAGTCCCTGAAAATTTTCCAAAACCTATCGCTAACGAAAAACAATATCAGAAGATTCTGAGAACAAAAATCATGTAGAATCTGTCGTATAGTTGCGTAATAGTAACTGAAGGTATCCCTAGAACCTAGTTCAACTAGAACCTAGTTGAATAATACGATAGAGCGTGTTCTTGCTACTACTTTGGTGAATACGCTCAAATAACAGATATATCATATATAAACTTTATTTATAAAATTGGATCCATATTCGAACCTTGACACTTTTGACTATGTTTGGCGTTCACTTAGTCGCAAAAACGCCACAGGGGTTTAACTTTTTAACACTGGGGTTGTTCTAATCTGAACTTTTGGAAGGGACACGAAAACAAAATACACCAACAATTTGAGTTTGAACCAAAAGGTGTGACAAAATCTAAAAAACCGGAAAAAATTGATATTTGGAATTATGCCGAAGAAAAACGCTTAAAAATTGAGTAAATTTGAGTTTCTGGCCTAAACTCAAGCGTTTAGTACTGAAATTGAGATAGGGCTCTAGAATCCAATTGAATGTTATTATTCCCATTTCTATCGCTTCACAAATAGCTTATTACCACAAAAATATTGAAATCACGATAGCTTCCTTGTTTTTTTTTTAATATTTTCTTACAAGTTATCGAAAATTTCTTATATATTCAGAATCTGTGCAGATATTGGTCCGGATTTGAAAATATTCCGACGTTCCTTGGGAACTTCTCAAAGAACTGTTTCGAAAGGGGAATAACCAACATGAGGAAAAATCTGTGATATTTACGTAGGTTATGGCAAAGCGTCAGTCTTCCACGGAATT
Source organism: Aedes aegypti (assembly GCF_002204515.2). Classification (NCBI taxonomy): domain Eukaryota; kingdom Metazoa; phylum Arthropoda; class Insecta; order Diptera; family Culicidae; genus Aedes; species Aedes aegypti. The sequence continues at coordinate 17,119 of NW_018736356.1, read as the reverse complement.
TCGAAATATCTTTCTATCCAGATGACCAATAATTTAAATAGGCACAAATTGTTTTTTTTTTATTTGAGTCTTTGAAGAACTTGTTAGAAAATGGTGCAAAAATATTGAAAAAAAACAAAAGTTAACCTGATCTAAATGAACTGTTGGTATTAAAAAGCGATGCTGCTAATTCAAAGTTCTAGAAGAAAATATGGAAATTTTAACCACATTTGTTTGTCCAATTTTCCCAAACATCAACACCACTGTTCCGTCACATCGCCGGTGCAATGTTGAAGTGACCTATTTGCCCCCGAATAAAAGATGTGTATCTCGATGAATACGTTCGTTCGCTTGTTCGTTCGTTCTTCATCTGGGAGGACATTAGTTTCACTGCTACCGCCGCCGCCACCACATCGAAAGGGATTCGATTTTTACGACCATTCAGAAGGATCGAAACAATTAATATGGTAATTTCGGCCACTTTGCCACACCGCATTGGCATACAATCTTGCGGATTGCGAGAGCGCAAGGATTCCAATTTGGGACCGGCGATGCGAAAAGCATAATCAATAAATTATTTGACGAGGCTCTCTGTGGCCGCTACAGGATATATGTATTCATAAATTTCGACACGAATTGATGGTTTTGTGACATCGATTGGTGTAACTCCTCCTCGAATGGTGTATGTCAAGCTGAGATGGATGAGGATAAAGATAAATTTTATTGGTCATTTGGAGAGGATGAAGAATGGGGGCTCAGATGGGAGTTTTGATGTGGCGAATAGTGTGGCGAATAGATCTCATAAGTAATTAGCAGAGACGAAAAAAAGCTAAATTGGATGGTTTCTGATTAGAAAAGATAAAGAAATGACGCCGAAGGAGAAACCATTGATTTTTTTGGTTCAATGAAAAATAAACTACACTTACGACACGACAGAATCCCAAAAGGATTCGATTCAGAATCCCAACAGGATTTTATCCTGAATACCGACAGGATAATTTACACAAGGTCCTTAACGAAGGTCGTCGATGACACACAATTTTCTAAGGCTTTGGGGCATAGATGGTAGTATGTTCTTTCCGGATAACTGTCTTTTACGGTTTTGGTCCAGAGAAAAATCTTTTTACGAAAAACGATTTTCCGTGTCATGAACAATTACTGATTTATCGATCAATACAATGAGGAAGTAATAAGTAAATCGAGCTTGTTCAGACACACCAAAAATTCGAGTAAACCATCATCTTCATCTTCTTTTTCTTGGCTCTACGGTCCACGGTAAAAAGGAGCAAGCTATTATACTCCGAAAAATGACATTTGGCAGTGACGTCATTCCTATCGCAAACTCGAACGAGTTGCAAAAGAAAGCAAGGCACCGTGCTACGGTCATTAATGGGGCTCTGCACAAAAATCATTCTCTCTCTTTCACTCTACTATAAATTAGTAAACAACAAGGCCAGTAAACGTCAAAATCTCATACTTAATCAAAACAGTGCAGAGCCCCATACCAGAATGTATTCGATTATTCCAAATCGACAAACTCCCACATGTCTCCTGTCAGCAACCCGGAGCAGCAGCTGATCGTCCTCCATATTGTACAGCCTCCTGAATAACTGTCAATTCCTGTCAGTATCCGTGTGGACAATACACGACTGATGATTGACCGATTCTGTTTCCCTTGTGCTCTACATATCCTGCACACTCAATATCTACTGTAAAGCCACATTTGCTCCGGTTATCGAATTATGAAGCGAAATATTAAGCCCCTCGTCATTTCGAACAATAATGGATAGATGCAGTTGCCATGACTGCACCTATGTGCACCGAAATAATTACCAGATTTGCAGGAGAAAGTTATGGCACCATTTCGTCCGTTATTCGCACTCCCGTTTCCGACCTCGGGATTAATAACATAATGGCTAAATCCAATCTGATTCAACCACAGTTTTAGAAAAAAGTATCCTCGGTTGAATTAGCACTGTAAATCCATTAGAATTTCGCCGCAACAACCGTCCCATTACCGAACAAAAAAAGGTTGCAGTTTCCATTCCGCAAATCGCTGTGTCAAAAAACTGCATTAGAGAAGGTTTTTGTGTGGCCAATAAATTTCAGTGAAATGCCACTTTCCCACTCACATGTGCTACACATTTCCATCCCATCCCATGGTCGTTAGCGCGTTGTTTAAAATCCCAAACTCTCCGAACTGAAGCACTCTCGGCAGCTATCGATGTTTGAAACCAACCTATCAATTATCGGTTGATTTCCTCGACCAGCCGCTCATTGCTTCACCCCCTTTCGTTCTCATTGATCCATTCATTGCCCGAGCTGACTGAAAGCTGATTGCGGCTCCCGTATTGGCTACCCAACCGACCGACCGACCACCACTTCTCCTTCTGGTTTTATCTGTTTGCTTTAGTTTTTAAATTTCCGTCGATACCGCTCGCTTGTCCGATTCTGATGGGCTCTTGTCCGTTCGTTCGGGTTTTCTCACACACGCACGCACACCCCATTCGGTCGGGGAAGCGAACGGCCTTGTCGGATATTGGTCACTCGGTCCGAAAATCGGTGGGACGCCCATTTTTCTCTTCTCGTGTTCTCTTTTGGCTACCGTCTCTTCTTGGACGTTGTTGTTGCTGGTTTTTGGTAGGTTTTCGGTTGTCCGTTCCCGCAGTGGTCGTCTTCTCCTCGGCATGCTTCTTTCGCTTTGTACGAACGTGTGTGCTGGTAATTCCTTTGTTCGTTATCCTTTACCTGATGTGGCTCTGATGGAACTGGTTGCGTACTGAGCACACGAAGATTACCGAAGCGCTCGCTGACCACTGGTCAGCCTGCTTGGATCGCACACGAATCCGAATGTCGAAGTGGAAGGGGTTAACACTTCGAAAGGGACGTGCGCTCGAATTGATTCTCTCATCCCGACAATGTAATTCGACGTTTGATTGAAGATTTATGTCCTCGAGGGGGTTTATGTTCTGGGCCGTTCTCCCTGTCAGGAAATTGATGTGTGTTCAATAATTAAATTTAATTAATTTGTGACACGACCGAATGGACAGTGCCAATCCAGTGCTCCAGGGGTTACCGGGGCTTTGCGCTCTGTCGCCGAGCAAGGGAATTACACAATCATGGGTCGATGTGTAAATATCACGCAAAAGAGCCTAATCCCACTCGCATAGCTTCAGGGGATTATTTGCTCTAGTTATATATGTTTTAATACATTCATCCCCCTCGTCGCAGTGACTTCTGTATGGGACGAGGTATGGATTTCCGAACCGCAGAAACCGTACCCGGCGACGAACGGCTCTAGTTTTATTAATTTAATGACATAAGCGACTGGCCGCGTACTTTGCGTGTTTACCACTGGCTCCCGGGTTTCGACAGCAGGTTGCGTCGTCCCTTCTGTTCGACCTCAAATAATTCCGCTTTATTTGCTTGTTGTTTTGCCCATTTGCGCAAGAAACTTGCCGAACTCTATGTTGTTTGCTTATCAGCTAATCTCGATTGTTCTTTTTTGACTGGTTCCAATTTGTTGCTGTCATTATTCAACCAGCCAGCCAGCAGCTCCCGGACGACATTGTCCGCCAATACGGCGAGAAACGTCAACCGTCGTCGTCATCTCAGTGGCAGAAAAACAAAGCCATATCGTCCAGGCGTCGTCTCCCCGCACGTACGTTGCCTCCAGTCCCGGTCACCCGGGAACGACCGACAACTGGCAGGTTCATTTATCAAATTATTGATAGTTTTGCCATCCGTTTTCGCCCTTGCCCGAACATTTGGCCGATAAGCGCACCGGAATCGAAGGAAGCCGGAAAAATAAAGAATAGCTCGCGGAGAATCGATAGCCGTGTTTTCCCATCGAGCCAGAATTAATCTAATAAATATACGATTGTGAGCTTCGGGTTCGGTTCGGGGGGCTGGGGTGGAGGCGACTACCGGACCGATCAATGTCCGCCGGAGTCTCCGAGGAGCGGACCACCACATCGCGCAAAAACAAGAATCCGAGACGTGGAGCGAAAGCAGAATCGTGACATCAAGGACGAAGACGGCAACGACAATGGCCAGGGAGTTCAGCGACAGAACAATCGAATCTCTCATGTGAACGGATTAGCGATAAGAGAATTGACTTGTGAGTGGGTGGCGCTGGGTTGTCGACTTTGGTTGATGGGGAATGGTTTCGACTTCTTTTACGGATGACCAGGCAGATGATGTAATAAACAGAAGTGCTCTTTTTTGGAACGGAAAATTAGAAAGATAATTATCGAACGATTTATCGATGGTTAACTAGTCATAGAATTAAATGTTCCCTTTTGAATAGTGTAAAAATTTCAACAATATTCTTATTACGATCCCGAGGATTGCTAATTCTTCAACATAATACCAAGTTAAATGGTTCTTCATAACTGATGGTTTAAGTAAAACAAATCTGTTTGATTCGGCTCCGTAATGCATAATACAACTTGAGCCTGCCGAATAAATCATTAAAAAAACATGAATTTAAAATATTTTGATAAAATTTGAATAGAAAGTGGTTGTACCTAAGCTAAATCCTGAATCCTGGCTTCAGAGCACATTTCTATCGGAATTATGAACAGAATCCTTTCAAGAATCTGAAAAGAATCCTTTCGGGAATCTGAATTGAATCCTGTCGGTTATTATGAGCATAATTCTAGAATCCCAATAAATAAAAAGAAAAATGCTGTCGGGGCTCTGCTATTCAGAATTCCAACAAGATTCTTATCCATATTCTGTGTGGTGATGTTGAAATTCTGAACAGAATCCAGTGTGGATTCTGAATGGATTCCTGTAGAGATTTTTAATTTGATTTTGTGGGGATTCTGAACAGAGTCCTCTCGGGACTCAGAACAGAATCCTTTCAGAATTAAGATTTCTTAGCATAATCCTGTCGGGATTCTGATCAGAATCCTGTCGGGATTCTTAACGGAATTCCCTAGGGATTCTGAATGAAATTCTGTCGAAATTCTGAACAAAATTCTGTCGGGATTTCTTAGCATCCTGTCGAAATTCTCAGCGAATCCTGTCGATATTCTTAGCAGAATCCTGTCGGGATTCTTAGCAGAATCCTGTCGGGATTCTTAGCAGAATCCTGTCGGGATTCTGAACAGAATTCTCCAGGGATTCTGAGTAGAATTCTGTCGGGATTATGAGCAGAATTCTGACGAAATTCTTAGCAATCGGAACGGAACGAACGGAATCCAGTAGAGATTTTTAATTTGAATTTGTGGGGATTCTGAACAGAGTCCTCTCGGGCTTCAGAACAGAATTCTTTCAGAATTTAGATCAGAATCCTGTCGAGATTCTGAGCAGAATCCTGTCGAGATTCTTAGTAGAATCCTGTCGGGATTCTTATCATAATCCTGTCGGGATTCTGAACAGAACTCTCTAGGGATTCTTAGCAGAATCCTGTCGGGATTCTGAACGGATTTCTGTCGCGATTCTGAACAGAATTTCTGTCGGGGTTCTGAACAGAATTTTATAGGGATGCTGAACGGAATTCTGTCGGAATTGTAAACAGAATTCTGTCGGGATTCTGAGCAGAATTCTGACGAAATTCTCAGCAGAATCCTGTCGGGATTCTTAAGATAATCCTGTCGGGATTCTTAACAGAATTCTGTAGGGATTCTGAACAGAATTCTGTCGGGATTCTGAACAGAATTCTGTCGGGATTCTTAGCAGAATCCTGTCGAAATTCTCAGCAGAATCCTGTCGAGATTCTTAGCAGAATTCTGTCGGGATTCTTAGCAGAATCCTGTCGGGATTCTGAGCAGAATTCTATAGGGATTCTGAACGAAATTCTGTCGGAATTGTGAACAGAATTCTGTCGGGATTCTGAGCAGAATTCTGACAAAATTCTCAGCAGAATCCTGTCGGGATTCTGAACGGATTTCTGTCGGGATTCTGAGGGGAATCATGTCGAAATTCTCAGCAGAATCCTGTCGGTATTCTTAGCAGAATCCTGTCTGGATTCTGAACGGATTACTGTCAGGATTGTGAACGGAATTCTGTCTGGATTCTGAACAGAATTCTGTCGAGGTTCTGAACAAATTCTGTCGGGATTCTGAACGGAATTTTGTCGGGATTGTGAACAAAATTCTGTCGAGATTTCTGACGAAATTCTTAGCAGAATCCTGTAGGTTTTCTGAACGGAATTCTGTCGGGGTTCTGAACGGAATTCTGAACAGAATCCTGTCGAGATTCTGAACGGAATTCTGTCGGGATTGTGAACAGAATTCTGTCGAGATTCTGAGCAGAATTCTGACGAAATTCTTAGCAGCATCCTGTCGGGCTTCTGAACGGAATTCTGTCGGGATTCTGAACGGAAAGCTGTCGGGTATCTGAACAGAATTCATTCAGGATTCTGAGCAAAGTCCTGTCGGGATTCTCAGCAGAATCTAGTCAGGATTCTTAGCAGAATCCTGTCGGGAATCAAAATAAAATTCTGTCGTGGTTAAGAATAGAATTCTATTGGGATTCTGAATCGAATCCTGTCGGAATTCTGAATAGAAAAATTCTTTCGGGATTCTGAACAGAATCCAGTCGGGAGCTAAAACCAGTTTTGTTTAATATTCTTCGTTAAAAAATCGTAAGTGTAACTTCCCAAAAGCTTTAGTATTGCACTGTTATAATCGCAAGAGAGCGAAAAAGGAGAGAATCTCTCATTGTTACATAGATTTTTTTGAAAAGTTATGCGAAAGTTGTTTGTTAAAGACTTTTCCTACCTTCTGCGAACCAACTTTTTAAAGGACTGTTGTCCGTCAAAAACTACGTATACTTTCTTCAGACCAATTCCTTAGAAGACAGTTTCCTATTGAGAACTTAGTTTCCAGTATTTTTCCTCCTTATGCACGGATCACATTACCGACCAAAAGTGATTCTCAGTTTTTTCTTTTTACTTCTTCACAAAAAAGCTTCTTTCCCGTGGTGACTGTGGAGGTGCAAAGCTAATCTTGGTCTATGGAAGCAACAATCACTACACAGTACCATTCCTTCCCCATCCCAACTGACTGTAAGGACTTGGCCGGTGTCGTTATTGATAAAGAATGTGAGAGCGGCTAAAATGTGCACCTCGAGAGTGAGCGGAAAGTCTCATCGCTTAGTCATTTGAATTGAAGTGCAATTCTTAATAGTTGCAATCAATCACAAAGTAGCAATCATCGATATGTATAGTCAGTCTATACCATGGTACGCTTTGCTTCTGCCGATCAAAATCTTGGAAAGCCATTATCAAAGCTGCTTGAAAAATGTGTTCAGATGACTATGAACAATAACCAGGCTGAAAAAGTGTTGTCTTGGACGAAGTTGTTCATGAGAGTAAGAACAATTTGGCTGTGGAAACAAACATTCAGATTTTCTTCAGATATGTGGCGTTAGTGACGAAAGGTGTACGTAGACCCGGATTTACTAATAAGTGGCCCAGGAGCTACTAAGGAATTAAATTAGAACATCCGGATCTCAATATGAATCTTGTTAAAGTTAAAAAAAATGCAAGAAATCCCTCTGAGGATCTCGAAAATAACGTGACAATTGAAGAAATATTTGAAATTCATAACTAATCTTATCAAAAATCTACTAAGAAAATCACCACCGCAAAAAAATATCTACAGAAACTCATCAAAGATGTCATAATGAGTTTGGAAGATTGTCTCCCTGAGATCTTTGGAGGGGTGTCCAATCAGACACCTACTAGAGAACAATGTTTCAATGCTCCAAAGTTTTCATAAGAAGTGTCCTTTTAGAAGTTCACGAGGCCTACCAATATTTTGAGCAAGCAGTCCTCCAAGGTTCTCGGGAAGAGCCCGCCAGAAATTTGTTTAGAAATCAACCTACAATCTTCTCAGTACTCTACGAAGAACGTCATGAAAAGTATGCCAAAAATATCCCAGATAAAAGAAGGAATTTTGAGCACTACAAAAAATCATGATTAGAATTACGAGAAAATCCACAAAAAAAAATCTTATCTGAAATCAAAAATCATCAAATAACTAGTCACAAGTCTATCATAGATCGTCAAGACTCCTACTAAGAATAAAGATTGGACTCGGAAAAAATGCAACACTTTGTTTTGGGTGTAGCTTTCAATCTCGTGGATAAAAAATAATGAAAGTATGGGTAATACTTGTTTAGAGTGTTATGTTTATGTGTACAAAATTCAATCTGTCAAGTAGTGTTCAATCGGGATTCAATGGATCGGCAAAAGGTTTGGAATCCCACCATTTTACCGTGTCCCGCATTCTAAAGATGTTCCAGGAGACGAAGACCATCGAGCGGGCGCGCTGGAAGCGGCCGAAAGCCGAAAACGGAATACCCAGAGAAGGCGCGGAAGATAAGGCAGCACTTTGAGAATAACCCGAACCTTTCTCGAGAAGTGGTCAAAAAGGTCAATTCGTCGAAATGGTTTGTCCAGCAGACCATGAAGCGGGCTGGGCTACGTGTTTTTTAAGGTCAGGAAGGCGTCAAACCGGACTGACATGCAAAACACGGTGGCCAAATTGGCGTGCGCGGGAAGCTGTACCGTGAGTGGCTGGTCAGTGGACGACAGACATACATAAGGCGGAGTTTTTTTGTCGGTACGTTCCGCAAGGAGGTTCCGGAAGAGAAAGATTGACAAAGACGCTAAGAAGTACTGTTGTGGCAGGTGATCTGCGAGTGCGGACGGTACATCAAGCCGTTCGTTACAACCCTGCACCATAGACGTGCAGATTTATCGAAAGGAATGCTTGCAGAAGCGCTTGCTGCCCTTCCTCTTCTCTCACCGTGGTTCACGCTGTTCTGGCCGGATCTCGCTTCGTTGCCATTACGCCATGCCTGTAATGGATTGGTACGAAGCGAAGGGCGTTAATGTGGTCCCGAAGGAGGCGAACACCAAATACACCAGAACTTCGTCCGATCGAAAAGTTTCAGGCGATGATGAAGAAGAAGTTAAGAAAAGCGGAAAAAGATTCAAAACCGAGATGAAACTTTGAAGAAATCTGAAAAGGAATTCTGTAAGAAAGATTCGCTTTGAGACCTGACGAAAACCTTACTCTTCAAAGGAAAATTGATTCAGCGCTTTTTGGCTGGTTCTGTGAAAAAAGCACAATACAGACAATAGATACAACTACAAACAAAATACGAGTTAGGGATAGAACCCGTCAGCCATGAAGCCGAACCGTTAGATGCATCAACCCAGAAGCTTTTAAGGTTCCATTTTTTGTTCAGCCCTATTGGATTGTATTAAGTCCCGACACGTAATCGTTAATTAATGCGTAAACTTCCCAGCAAAGCCAAGGGCAATGCATTTTTTGTTTCTTAGATGTCCTCGGCATTCACCGTAAAATATTACTCGGCAAAAGATTGCAATTTTTCAAAAAACTACAAAGCTTCCGACGCAGAACTTAAGGGCACTGCAGTTCCTGTGACAGAAAAACCGAACTTCCGACTGCATTGTCCAGCAGTGCTCGGAACTCGTAGTCCCAACTGCAGCAATGCAATTCAGTAGTTTCAACTGCAAGTCATCGCCGACGAAACCAACAGCTGTTGGCTGGAGCTGCATCGAAGCACCACGAACCCTGAAGAGTCCTCCAACTGCAACAACGAACTTCAACGTCCGAATAAAGCTTGACAACCGCGCGCCGATCCGTTGAGGAAGCAAGAGGCGGCCACTTACCCTTGATGTCGCAGTTTCGTCCGGCATGTGTGATGGAAACGTTTCGGGTTCGATGGGATTTTGTCCCCTTCCTTCGGGAAGGGTGCCAATCCGTGACCAACGACTGGAGTTATGTGGAGGCGGGTTAGGGCTGGCATTCTACTGAAGTTAGGGTTCAACCGGTCAACTTCTTGGCCGCTTGCTGACATTATTTTTATTATATTTACAAGGACATTCGGTTTTACTGCCGAGTTGACCGGGCAAGGGCAAAACCGGGGAAAGGCTTTATACTGCGAGCGAGCACCCAAATTGAATGGGATTCTGTTTTCGGTCGGGGTGAGTCGCAAAAGATTGTTTCTTCGCCGAGAAGGGGACCAAATCTTCGCATCCTCCGAGGCATCAGCGGATCTCGCATTAGGGGACTCGTTCGGTTCAGGAAATTGCGTCGATTGTCTATTAAATCGGGCAATTGGACCAGAAATGAGGAGATGTTTAAACGGTGCTCGTCGCCGCATTCCGAAATTGAAGCGATAAAATTTTATTAACAACCGAAACCAATTCCTGGGCTCATTATAATCGCGAATTGGCTGGTAATATCGGTTTCGGAATTGACTGCGGTAGTAGTGCCCTATATCAACAGGGGTATTAATTGAAAGATTTCGATGAAGACAGCAAAATTGTTTGTTCGTTCAGCGACTAGATGTGATTGACTTTCGATGAATAAATTTACACGTGGTGAATCTTACAGAGCAAACACTGACAAACACACAAACACGAACAAGGGAAGGGTCTATCAGCTGATTTAGCGGTTTTGCGAGAAAAAATATGGGGTGAGTGAACAAATTGTGCGATTCGAATGTGCTCTAAGCAAACAATAGGCGCTACAGTTATGGAGCTAGGGGTGGCTTTACAAAATAGATATCAAATAATGTCCATCAGAGGCATTGAATAGGTGATTGCAAGGACGTGGCCGGCGTCAGTTTTGAATAGTAAAGAGCGCACTGAAAAGAGTACTGTAAAACTTGATATCTAAACAATGTTGGGTAAACTACCACTTAAATCTCAATGATTGAGTTCTCTCGCGAGAGTAAATTCATTCGAGATCTGGCTTCAAAAAACTCACTTCATGAGGTTTTGATGCAAAATCACTTTGCGTGAGCGTGAATGCCGCCAAAAATGACTCAATCACAAGATGCGTGAGCAACAACTCAACTTTATTGAGAAATATCTTGTTATTTTTCCCAGAAAGCAATCTGTATTTGAGAATCAACGGACCCACCTTTTCCCGTCCTCCTAGGCTGCCCCTGACGGCGCAGATTCACTCACACGTGGCCATAAAAATTCATATCGGTTCATAATCAAACAATAAGGGATGAATGAAACCGAGAACTTTCGGCTTCCAGTGCTGACCGGGGAAAGGTCTTTCCTCCGTCGTCAATTGTTACGTCGTCGTTCGACTACCACGTATATTTATTTATTTATTCATAAAGATTTTGATTGAAATCGAAAACAGAGAGCTGGGCGGGGCGGGCCGTGGCAGCCTCTCGTCAAACCGAAAGTAAACCAGCGAAAGAATAGCGTTCCAAATTCGATTAGGAAGTTGTAAATGATATTGGGACATGATGCGGTGGCTCGCTCACTCCTGTCAATTTGCCGACAACGTCCGGAGAAAAGGACTCGCCAGCAAAAAAACTGGGAAGAGAAAACGACCGAAATGAACGGCTGTCGGTATTTCCAGTGATTATAGCGTTCACTGGAACCGAAATATGTCCAAATTTGGCCTCCCCTGATGCTGCGGCCGCCGGATCAGAAGTCATACGAGAACGGTAACAACGGCCCCGGGGCAGAGTAGAACGCACGTTCCCCGCTTGCAGTTCTACCCGATTGAGGAAAAATTCTGAAGAATGCCAAACTAGGATATTCCATATCAGATAACTTTCAATACTTACAAGCTGCATCAAATATTAAGATCTCTGCATAAGAGGTAAAATACCCTCAAATAAATATATTAGCCTATTCTACAAATACTAATTGTGGAATAATACCATAATATGGTATGCATAGATAAATACGAGTTATTCGTTCCTGCTCGGGCCTTGATGACGACGAGGACAACTCTCTAGCGATGCGCACGTTTGCCCCATGGTCGCTTTGTTTATATGCACGATAACAGAATTAGCGTAACTAGGCCAGAACCCCGTTTGGAGGAACCCGGTTGGAATGACTTCACTTTCACTCGCCTTCCCGATGTGTATATGGTCGAATTCGAAGATAAACGCGTGGTGGCTGTGAGTCAAGGCTTGTATTCTGAGAACACGCAGCAACCGCACGGAGGTAATTTCCGGGTCGCAGACTACGGAAGGTGATGGCTAGTAAGTTTATCAGCAGCACGGCTTATTCGCAGGTGAAACCGGATCAACGTTCGAGGTGTGTAAACTATGCCACGTTGGCGAGGTCGATTCCATTCCATTGTTCGAATGGCAGTGATGCCAGGTCCGGTGTGGAACCACAGTAAGCCACCGACACAGAGACTTTTCCCGCCAAAGCACACGTCGTAGAGATCCGATAAGCGTTCAACACCTCTCCAACTCAACGACATCTGTACAATCTCTAGCCCGTGCCCTTTGGACACACGCCCACTGCCGCAGATAACACACCGGTCGATCGGAATCAATACTGCGGGGCTATCACTGGGCCTAACTGCCACCTCCAAAGCAGCTGCGTCCAGAAATGTCTTCTGCCTGCATCGACGGAGGGGGGGACTAATCCCTTTGCCTGCTCGCGGGCGCCTCACAGCGCCATCGTCATCCAATCAATCATACTTCACCGTGTAGGTATACCAGCATATGCAGCACCGGCGCGCGCGCTGTTCACCACCAGGTAGAATGTATCCATTTGTGTCACCCACCCACGCAATCAGCAATTACCGCCGCCGCCGCCGCCACCTTTCGCAGCGTGTCGACTCGAAGCGGGTGGTTGTTCCCTTCGACATGGTTCCGATCGATATCTACCAGCAGTGCGATACATTTGTTGTTTTGCACAGCGATAAGAGGGACCGAGGTGTCGAATCCGTCCGCCGCGTTGCGGGTTCCGTCCTGTGTCTGTATGTTGGTGATAAAGCGGACACTTCTGGGCGAGGCGTGGTACAGTCAAATTTGTACGCAGTCGGGACGACTGAAGGTATTGTGCGCCGAAATATTTTTATGGAGGTTATCCTTGTAAGAATTCCAAAATTTGCTGCCTCTCGGAAATTACTGAAAAAATATCAGCAAGAATTTCTGCAATAAACTCAACTTGAAAGATGGTTAATGTAATCTCTGTAGAAATTTTGGTGGAGTTCTCTTGGAAGTAATTTATGGATATTGCTTGCAAAAACGCAAGACTAATATTTGAAGCATTGAGTTAAGGATTCTTGCGAGTAATTTGGAGAAGAGTTTTATTTGAAGCAACTATTTAGCGAATTATTTCTGGACGTAATGTAGTCTGACACAACGAACTCTTTTAAAATTGTATGAAAAGAACCGCGGAAAAACCATGGAAATATTATATAAGATATCTTTGCAAGAATATTTCCAGGAATTCTCACTGGAATATGTAGAGGATTACTGGAGATATACTTTCAGGAGCAGTAAAGCTAGTCTCTGAATAAAGTGTTGCAGGACTTCCTAGATGAATTTCTGGAAGCATTTTTTCAGGAATGTTCAATACAACCCTTTAGGAAGTTCAAAAAGAACTATGTCAGGTTGTTCTGACAAGAATGTATGAAGAAATTCGCTCAAGACACTTGGGAAGAACCTCAGAAGAAATCCTTGGAGAAGTTCCAGGAGAAATTCGTGGAAAACACTACTGGAATTTTTAGTGCGATTTAAGAGAATGTTTCGGAAGAATCCCTGGATAGGGCAATGCCTTGGAGAATTTCTAAAGTAATCCATGGATTAAAATCCTTGGAGAAACCACTCGAGAAATCACTGGAGTTCTTCTAGAACGATTGTCTGGAGAAATTTTAGAACGAATTATTAGAAACATTCCTTTAGAAATCTTTTAAACGAATCTTTGAAGAATTACTAGAAAAAAAAACCTTAATAGCGGGGGTGGCAAGCTGCAGCGTAAAGAATTCCTACAGGCTTTGGGCCTCCTATGAGTCAAAGTCCTGTGGGCCGTGATTTTTCATCTAAGAAAGTCTAAGCACAAGAAAGTTCATCGGTTAGTTACTAGTCGACGGTACATTACACGTTTAGCATTCAACACTTTTTGGTTCTCCGTTCCTTGCGATATTTGCATATATTCTTCATTTTTTCGAAAATTACTTCACAAATCGCATTCTTGGACTTCGAGCGCCACATGCGGCAGGATGAAAAGAGTTAGTAGTGTTGAGCGGATGACGCAATCAAGACCAATCGTGTTCGGTTCGCGTTGTGCGAGAGCGAAAAGATATTTGTGTTCAATCGAGGATGGATTACCAACTGGTGAGCTCGTTTCATGCTTAGGATAACACATTGTTATCGTGGCAATAAACGTAACATTGTAATTTTCATTCAAACTATGGATGGTTCGTCATTTCAAATGTCGGCATAAGCCCTCATTCCTATTGAATATTATTTTAATATAGATAAACCTTTCTTCATTCGTCATTACTAAAACAACCTTTGAATAGTGCGACATCATTAATGTACAGTTGTGTTCAGAATAATAGTAGTGAAAGCTGATTTTCATACAAAATGCTCAACTTTGGCATACTGTAACTTTGTTTACATATGAGCAATCAGCATGAAATTTTGGCAGTGAACTACAAATATACTCAATTTCATTATCATAAATTTTGAAAATTTTCACACTACTGGCTAAAAAGTTAAACACCAGGTGAAATCGCTCAAAATAATAGCAGTTTTAATAATTCAAACATCTGCTGTATTTTGGGTTTTTCAATTTTTCTTTACTCATCGTATCAACCATTTCCACTCAAACTATAAATCTATAAACAAGCCAATTTTTTACAAAATTGTTGCTGAACAAAAATTTACAAAAGAAAAACTACTATTATTTTGAGCGATTTCACCAGGTATTTAACTTTTTAGCCGGTAGTGTGAAAATTTTCAAAATTTGTGATAATGAAATTGAGTGTATTTGTAGTTCACTGCCAAAATTTCATGCCGATTGCTTATATGGGAACAAAGTAACAGTATGCCAAAGTTGAGCATTTTGTATGAAAATCGGCTTTTACTACTATTATTCTGAACACAACTGTAGAAGTACTTTTTTAATCTTTTACCAATTTTAAAAATGCAAAACTAGTTTTGAGTGAGAGTCGTAATCTTCCTCCTTATCCATGTATCGCATCACCGATAAAAGGTGACTCCCAGATATTTTCCTTACTCACTAATAAACACCCTTCCCGTGGTGATTGTGGAGTTGCAGAGGTTTTCTCGGTCTCTAGAAACTACCAACATAACTCACTAACATTCCGCAGGATGAGCACCATTATTTTAGAAAAATACTATCTTTAGAAGAACTAATATACATTAACTCATTTACATTACAACTGCATTTTGATCAGTGATTTCACAAAGGCGATGGTAAAGAGATCTCTGAAGAAAATGCTGCATGAATTCCGAAAACATTTCTGAAGATACACTAGGAGGAATTTCTGCAAGAACACATTTTCACGCAGGTATACTAGATCTCTAGAAGCAACAATCATTACACGCTAAAATTCCGCAGCATAGGCACCACTAATTTAGAGAAATACCTTTCTTGGAACAATTAATATGCAGTAACTTATTAACCTTTCAACTGCATTTTGATCAGTGTTGACCAGTTTTAGAAAGGCTAACAAAGGCGATACTCTTAAATGTATTTGGAAGTCAAAAAGATCTCTGCAAAAAATGCTGCATGAATTCCGAAAACATTTCCGAAAGAACTCTTGGAGAAATTTCAGCAAGGATAAATAATATTTTTTGCAACGAATGCTTGACAACAAAAAGTTTCCCAGATGTATCTATATATGATAGAACTCATGGAGAAGCAAAAATCCATTGAAAAATTCGGGACAATCGCTGAAGGATACAACTTGGAAAATACCCTGAACGAATATCTGATGAATTCAGAGGAGAAATCCCCGGCGCACTGTATGGAGAAATCTGTAAATGAATACTTGAAGAATTCATGCAGATATCCCTAAAAAATCTTGTGAGAATCCCTGGAAAATTCTTTGGAAAAATCCATTGAGAGCTAGAAGATTTTCTAAAAGTTTTATATCGACAAAACATATCCCTGAAAAACATCTAGTGGGTCTGGAAAAACACAGTAAGAATAATTTGAGCAATCTTCACAGAAAATCTTGGAGGAATTTCACAAAACAAACATTTACAAAGTTCTAAAATAAATCTTTAGATAACATTTGCTGAATCTATGGTGTGTGTCAGAAGGAATTGCAGGATGTTTTTTTTTTTTGCACGGTTTTTACGGTGGTGGCTAGTTGAAGCATACTTTATGAGGTCCTAAGGTTATCGGGATCAAAATCGTTCTTTAAGCTCAAATGAAGGGTGGCCCATATTTCCCCGTATGCCCCGCCTTCTCCTATTGTCATTTTTTTAGTTGAATTATTCATAGACACGAAGAGAAGTGATGATAAGCAGGTCTAGAAGGGATCTGAAAAAACTCGAAATTGTTGAGTCAATTTGATGCAATGGGTTCTAACTCGTTAGGCCAAATGCCGTTAGGTCGAAAGCGTCAATAGGCCGGAAAATGCCAATAGTTCTAATTAATCGTAAGGTCTAATAGGTAACTAACAAGGGTAGGTCAGGATAATTTGCATTATCTTGGAGCGACAGAATGAATTTTTAAGTCGAATGGAATGTTAGTTGTTAGATCAGGATAATTTACATTACCCAGAAGCTTACACTATTTGCTGTGAAATATAACTAGAAAGAACTACCTTTGATTGAAACAATGATAAAAACATTGATGAATGTGTTAGCCATTTGAAATATTACCGCTGTGAAATATACCTAGAAAAAAAAACAGCATTTGATTAAAAAAGGAATGTGTTAGCCATTTGAAATAATACTAATTGGTGAAATGTTACTTTGGCCTTACGACCTTTTCCACCTAACTGCATTCGTCCTAATGGCATTCGGTCCAACGACCAGCTTCCACCTCACTGCATTAGAGTTAACCAGAGATTTGAATCCTCAGAAAATTGAGAGAAAATTTCACTTATAGGTCTCTGTAGCAATCATAATGTGCAGCACATCATGAGAGCCTGTTTATCGTATACTGCTATAGTTTTGATTAGATCGGGGGGGATAGCAGTGAATGATAAAATCCAACTATACAAGTTTCAAACCTAAGAGGCACTATAGAAAGCCCAGATAGCCGTAGCGGTCAACGTGCAGCTATTCAGCATGACCATGCTGAGGATCGTGGGTTCGAATCCCGCTGGTCGAGGATCTTTTCGTAAAGGAAATTTTCTCGATTTCTAAGGCATAGAGTATCTTCGTACCT
>NW_018736355.1:0-38760 GCF_002204515.2 Aedes aegypti | reverse complement strand
AGATTTTCCCGATCACGACATTCGTTCGATCCTGCAAGTGTGACAAGGACAACATCATCCGCTGGTCTACCTGTTGTTGTTGTCCCGAAAAGGAAAAGCAGGATAATCGTACGCGCAACGCGATTCGCGACCCTTGTCTGTCAGTTCGCAGTCAGTCGTTCGTTCCGTCAGTCAGTCATCTCCGTTCGCTGCTCGCGGAAGTCGCGAAAATTAAAGAGCAGCGCGTTCTTCTGCTATTACCTAGAGTGTTCTTGGTTGAAGGAATTTTATTTTGATTTTGGTGCGTTTCGTCCGTGTGCTGCAAATTATCTGTCCGAAGGTGTTTTCCCGGAGATCGAGAATCGAGACCGTGTTACGGAATAAGTCGGTCTTTGCTTAGCGTTGAGTGATTTTTTTTGTGCTTCTTTATTCTCTGCGCGAGTGCGTTTTCGCAAAATTCGAGACGAGACGTCCTTCACGCGAGCGCCGAATGTGTGTGGGGGTTTCTCTTCGCCCCGTTGCCCAATTAGAGTGGCCCAGCAGTGTCGGAAGATCGAATTGCGATAGGTGTAGTTTTTTTGGCCTTCTATCTCTCGATACTGTGACGCAGGAAAATCGGAGATAAGTACCTACTGCGAGTGATTGATAATATCGGCCTTTGTATCTGTAGGTACAACATTCTGCGGGAATTGGTGAGTGTTTATTGCATTTTTCTGCTAAGCAGTGAATTTGAGAAGCAAGAAATAAGCCATCATTATCTCTCTTCCGAAGAGGAAACCGAAAAAAAGTGACACAAAAAGTTGCGATTGTGTGCGACGGCGCTGGTTGCTTTGCTCTTGGAGGTTTTTTAGAGCTGCTTTTGCGCGAGACAAGAGTCGTGTGTCAGTGTCGTGCAATATTTTTATATTCAACACAAGCAAGCCGAAGAAAAACAATATCCAGTGCTGGCAGTTTGGCGGCATATTTGAAGCAGCTACTGTTGGGCTGGAGACAACATTTTCCTTTAGAGATTGGTGAAGGTAAGTAAATATAACCTTTTTTTTCTCATTATGGCTTTGTTGATTAGATATATACATACAAATATGTTTAATTAACCTTAGTAAGGACTTTGATTCCACCATGTTCCACTGCAAGAAGACCTCAAGGAACAACTCTAGATATATAAACGAAATTTATGTGTGGGATCTATGAGATACTCTCAAAGAATTTCTTGGAAACTTATGGAAACACCCATGAGCCATCAAGATGGAACTACTAAAAACATTTGTGAAAGAATACTTGGACATAATCCAGGTGTAAATCCAAAGGGTTCCAGAGATTTCTGCACGACTTCCCCACTTTGGTTTACCCGTAATTCCTTCATAGATTCAGGAATTCAAGAATCCAGATTTTTTTCAGCAAATATTTTTAGGGACCACTGGAAGATTCAATTAGCTATTTTACCGGTGATTAGTGCAGAAATTCTTCTAAAGCTTTCTAAAGAAATCACTCAATGGAATCCCCCAGGTATTGTTGCGAAAATTTGCTCAATGGTTTTCTCATGATTTCCTGCATACATTATTCCGTCAAGTTCTTCATTTCAACCAAAGATTCTTACAAGAGCATTCCTCTAGAGGAAATCTTACGCCTTCCTTAGCCGAATGGTTAAATTCCGCGGCTACAAAGCAAAGCCATGCTGAAGGTGTCTGGATTCGATTCCCAGTCGGTCCATGATCTTTTCGTAATGAAAATTTCCTTGACTTCCCTGAACATAGAGTACCTGCCAAACGATATACGAATGCAAAAAATGGCAACTTTGGGAGAGAAAGCTCTTAGTTATTTACTGTGGAAGTGCTCATAAGAACACTAAGCTGAGAAGCAGGCTCTGTCCCGGTGAGGACGTAATGCTCAGAAGAATATTGATTCGATATTTTTGTTCTCCTTTCTTTCTATTTGTTCAAATTGAAAACATCAATATGCTTCGCGAATGACTGCTAAAGCAATGTTTAAAACTGCGGTTTTTACATCGTGCTCCGTGGAGCACTTGGAGGCCTCAGCAGGTGCTCCGCGATAGTTTAAAAAAATGTACCAATATTGTGAAATTGACTTTGATTCTTCATAAGGGCTTATTATTGCAGAAAACTAATTCATTTTCGTAACAACTTTTTGTGCTGTAAGATAAAGAATCACTACATCTTGAAATATTACTAATCTCTTCAATTTGGTGAAGCTATTAGCGAGAAAAAGAGGATCGATAAAGAGAAATCGATCATTTCATGTCAGTTCAGCCTTTATGAAGGGACAGTGTTGAAATATCTCAACTTTTTGCTTTAAAATATTCGTTTAATTATACTAAACCAAGCAATATCTAGGATTTTCAAGAGTATAAATTCAAAGAGCAAATAACCGATCGCTCTGAAAGTTTGATCGATCGATAAATCGTTGGTTGCGATCAATCGATAGAATTTTCACTTAAAACCACTGTTAAGTTGTCTAGATTTATGTTCTTGAAAATCCAGAAGTGGTTCTAATTAATCCTCACCATATGATGCTTTCGCCGTTGGGGTGGGTCGCGAAACACAGTTTTTACGAGTCTTTTAAACACAGTGTTAAAATCTCGATAATTATTGAATTTTTATGTACCTCAGACACATTTGGAAAACGTTCAGCCTTTGCGCTAAAATTTTGTAATTGGAAGGTTAAAAACATTCTAAATTTTTCCTTACATTTTGTGTGTGGGGATTTTTTTTATTTCCGTACAAAGTGGGCCGAAGGGTTTCAGATTTTCATGAAACTTTTTCCACAGGCAGGGCTCATCAAAATATGAATAAAAAAAATAAGAAAAATTCAGGGTCGCCTATTTTCCCGGAAAACTCAGTTGATTTTTTTTTTGTTTTCCTCTGACACTACTTACTTTGAAAAATCATAACTCAATTACGATGCTTCTTTCTTGAGTTATGATTTTTCAAAGAAAAGGCTCAAAATGGCTCATTTGCACATTCTTTACAAAATTGGCCAAAACTCAAAAACGAAAAAAAGTACATTTCAAAAATTTCAGCGATTAAAGCTTATAAAATTATCTTCTCAAAAATATTTTTTAAAAATTTTCCACGAGTTGGAGCATAGTTTTTCCGGCTTTTCTTTACGAATTTTCTCAACGGTGGGAAATTTTGTGGAAAACTTTCCAGTTAATATTATTTTTTATTCCTGAGAAAATTTGCTTTCATTTTCATACAAAAACTTTGTTTCTATGATGCTTCGTTCTTGAGTTATGATTTTTCAAAGTAAGTAGTGTCAGGGGAAAACAAAACAAATCCAACTGAGTTTTCCGGGAAAATAGGCGACCCTGATTTTTTCTCAATTTTTTTTTATTCATATATTGATAAGCCCTGCTTGTGGAAAAAGTTTCATGAAAATCTGAGACCTTTCGGCCCAAACCCGTACGGAAATAAAAAAAATCCTCTTGTGACAGTTCTAGTTGAAAAAAAAAAAAAATAATTTGAAAAACTTTCCAAAAAAGTTGCATAGTTTCAATTTTCCTCGACAAAATATGTTGAAACTATCAGGGTATGACAGTTTTGTTGAGATGCTCATCCTCGTAGGCACATGCAACTTTGATAATAATCGAAAATTTGAACAACGTGATTTTTGTGATGTTTTTTGAACATTTGTCATAAAACAAATTTCAACATACAACAAGGTTAAACTATAACAACAAGGCATATAAATGAAACAACAGTTTCATTTATATGCCTTATTGTTATAGTTTAACCTAGAAAAAAAAACAAATTGATAAATTCTTTTTATAAAAGAATTAATGAAAGTTTTACATATATCGTACTTCACGATTATCGTAGGAAGTATGGCATCAATTTAAGTGTGTAAAAAAACCTATTACAAACGAAGTGATGATGAAGAACATGTGCTCTGCACTATAATTTTATTTCAAAAATTGGTCCGCCAGCCAAAAAGGCTGATAACCTCTGGTTTAAAATATAAAATGTATACGTATTTTAAGCATACTAAAACACATAAACCCTATCATTCGATAAATAAATTGCGTTCTCCTGCATTTTAAGCATTCTTAAGTAAGACTTCCTACACTAAGAAAAGGTTTTGGAGTGCTCTGTTCATAGTCGTCAATCAATATTACATAATTTATTTGGATTCGTTAAATACAGCCAATTCTCCCTTACTCGAGTTAAAGAATAATAGTAAAAGTTGGTTTTCATAGCTACCTCGATGGTCACCCTGATCGCATTTGCACTGGTTTTGTATTCTATAACTCGATACCTCCCTAACTCGATAGTCTCTTCTATATCCAGTTATGAATTGAAAATCCTCATTATGTAGTTTTGTAGTCATCTGTAAATGTTCTTCAATAAAATGATAAGATGCTTAACTCATAAGAGCATTTTTTTTGTCATACATAGTTCATTTTACGAAACAATTACTGTGTTGATTCGTTTTTTTTTTTTAATAAATTTACAAGCCTCTTGATTACTTACTTTTGTCTTTGAACAACTCTCTGAAACTCTTTAGATAATGACTACAATATAATGAATTCATCACAGACAAAGCTTCAAGTAACTTGTAGTTCGTCATTCAAATTTCAGCTAAATCGAACTACCAGAAGCTGAGATGCAAAGTCACAAACTTGAGCATTTTATATAGAAAAACATCATTCGATTGCTAACTTTTATCACAGACTGCAGTGTGCTTTAGAATGAAGAAATAAATAAATAAATGAAGAGAAGTTGAAAACTAAGTGAGGGTCATGTGTGAACAACACAATCGTAACGACTAAGTGTTGCCTAATGTCCTGGTCTTGAACGGTTAGACTCGCATAATTTAGTAATCCTGTGTGTTTAGCAGAAAGTTGAAAATAAGAAGATCGGGTTTGTTGGCTGCATGACAAACATGACTGCATTGTAGGGATCCTTTATATGAGAGATTTGCGGAAATAAAATGGAATGATTTGGCAACAGACCGGCAGTGCTGAGTTTGCTTGGCGTCGAAAATAATGTAACACCGACATGACTTCCTGATTACTAAAAAATGCATTTTGCTTTGTTATAAACCTACATCTACATTTCGAAACTAATAAACAGCTGAAAACATCAGCAACTTAATATCGCAAAAGACAATTCAGAATTTTGTAAGACAATTTTACATGCCCAAGATTAAGAATAAAACTCCTTTGATTCCTTCAGGTATTCATTTAAGACATTTTTCAAGCATTGCTTCATATCTTCTTAAATGATGAGATTCCAGGAGAATTTCATCTAGAAATGCTTGCAAGGATTATTCCATAGATTCCTTCAAAATTTCCCTTGAATTCTTTTTAAGTGGTTCCCCAAGATTTTTTACGACTTCATCAAAGGATTCTTACACGAAATAAATATTTTTAGTTTTTTTTATGATTTCTACAAGGGTTGATTCTAAAACAATCCGAAAAATTTCTTTTAAGGCTAAGTAGCCCGTTATTCGTTTTAGCAGCAATGATTACTTTGCTGCTTGCAATTTCAAAGTGATAAAACACAGTCTTGATAGTTTATATTGGCTTGAAAAAGTATCCCTGTACGCGCTGACATGCATTCAGTATTCTGATACTTTTTCAGCTGTTTCAGTGCAAAACCAACTGATTTTCTTTGATTCGAAATCACGAGATGAATTAGCAACAATTATCAATACACATTGCACATTGGTCCCAAAGCCATATCTAGGAAGACAAAAATGCTTACGCCTAAAATGTCAATTTTAGATATACGGTGTCTTCGGCAAAGTTTCTCCATATTATTCAGACATTTTTTCAGAGATGTGAAATTAGGGTACCCCTCATGGTTTACGAGATCAGCACATAAACTTTTTGCTGACACATTTAGGACTACACAATGTTCTACAATGTTTTAGAACAACCGATTGGGAGCAACTTTGCCGAAGAACCCAAATTTCTATCTCTGATGGTTCGCGAGTTATGATTTTTTTTAACAAAAAAGTTAGAGTGGTACTGAAAAATCAGTTTTTTCTTGATAACTTTTCATACGATAATTTCTCGCAAAAACTTTGTTCCGAGCACTTTTAGAACTTTTTTTGATTTCGCAACTTTTTGCCAAAGAAACTACTGTTCTATCTCTTATGGTTACAGACTTATAAGAAATTTTCTTCAAAAAAATGGTTGTTTTCAAATGCCGATATCTCCGAAAGGCGCCAACGGATTTTCAATATTTTGTCGGCATTAGAAAGATTATCTCTTTCTCTGTTCATGGTGAAAAAACTGTGAGGACGTTTTTTGTTTGAAAAGATTGACAAAATTTTGAAAATAATATGTTTTTTAACCGAAAATTGTCCATAACTTGAAAAATATTCGAGATAGCTCTTTGGTGCCTTCAGCAAAAATGTGCAAAATTGAAAGTTCTGAAAGTGCTTCATACAAAGTATTCATAAAAAATCAACGCTTTAAGATATATTCACCATAAACCGAATTTTATATGGTAAAGAAAGCGAAAAAAGAGATGGAACAATCGAAATAACTGTATGTAAAGTCATTTAAAATTGAATATATATGTAATGAAATAAGATCGATCACAATAAGCGAAATCTTAGGAGAACATTGTAGAACATTGTGTAGTCCTAAATGCGTCAGCAAAAAAGTTTATGTGCTGATCTCGTAAACCATGTGGGCCACCCTAATTTCACATCTCTGAAAAAAAATGTCTGAAAAATATGGAGAAACTTTGCCGAAGACACCGTATATCTAAAATTGACGGTTTAGGCGCAATCATTTTTGTCTTCCTAGATATGGCTTTGGGACCAATGTGCAATGACGCGTACAACTTTCAATTTAGGAATTTAGGAGAGGTTCCAGGAGGAACACTTGAAAAAATAAGGGGATCTTCCTGGAGAAACCTGGGACAATTTTAAGGCGAATGACATTAATGACGCCGAATAGCATTCAATGACGCTCATTAATGACATCGCCTTAAATTGTCCAAGGTTCTCCGGAAGACCTTATTTTTTCAAGTGTTCCTCCTGGAACCTCTAATAAATTCCTTAAAACACGCAGGATTCAATAAAAAATTCTAACAATAGAATGATGTGCTAATATCCGTCTTATTGAACTTTGATCAGTGAAAACCAGCAATTTTCCCAGCACTGCTGTGAATGATGCTAATACAAGCCGATGCCAAACTATTCTTTCCCCTAGACGGCTTTTGCATTGTGGAATAAGATTTTGATAAATCTTGATCGTTTATTGGAAATAATTCAATAAAATTATTACTAACCGTCGCCTACATTTGTCGTATCCATTTTCATATCGCTCATAATCAGTTTTGTTTCGTCTCACAACTAACGGCTCACTGTGATATAGTGAGTGATCAAAATACACCATAGAACGTTATATAAAAGCTTAACTAGATTATTTAGATCTTCGAGCATCGCTCTCCATTCCTACAGCATGGTGATACATGTGGCTTTCCCTTAAAATTTATTGGCCACATCAATATACAGTAGGCCGTCCCTTATTTTTCGTTTTATGCGGTCCTTGAGAGAATATCCTTAAATTTCGTAAATTGTACAAGTTTACGGCGTGCGATTTGCGATTGAAATGAAATCCTTCAGTGAAGATGTAGATTTTCCATAGTATAAATAAGTGCCCGTGAATTAAGTCACACAGGAGGCGGGAAGAAATATTAATCGTAATGTGACGTTCGGTACGTCTTCGTCCGCGCGAATTCGGTGAAAGTGGATAATTTAACTGAATTTACTTACCGAAGTACAGTAGTTTGTTACCAGCTGCATTTTTTGGTCAATCCTAACAGCATTCACAAAATTACATTTGGAAAATTAATCTATATTGTAGGTAAGTTTGAATTTCTGTCATAGAGAAATATTTTCGACGAAATATAGGCGCTTGCGACAAAGTATATCGAAACCCTACTTCAAAGAATATCTGTAGTATATTAAAAAATAATTATATGGATTTTTTTTTCAGATTCATCAAAGAATACTCTGATTGAATTTCCAAAAAAAAAAAATACATTGAATATTTAAATACTTCAGGACTGATTAAAGCAATCCTTGTGCAAATATAGCAGACATTCCACTGTATATTCCTAAAATAAACACTGGACAAATGTTCAGAGAAGTTTGTTTGGAAAAAGTGTTTGAAATTAAAAAAAGGTTGTTGATGCATTGTAGAGAAATGTAAAATTTCCCGTCAATTACCTATTGCATGTACTTCTGGAGTATTTTGGTTATATGCAAAAAAATCAAGGATTTTTTGAAGATATTTGTGAAAAAAGTATTGATTTCATAGGGAAATTGCTTAAAGAAAGCAAAGAAAACTTCATTGCCCTTTCATAATAAATTTCATCGTTTTAAAAATTTTTGGAAGCGGAATCATTTTTGAATCTAATTGTGCATGTCATTAAACTACCAATAAAACTGAAGAGAAGTTCTATGATAAATCATTGCTATAATTAGCTAATGGAAACAATGTTTGAGAGAATCTCTGGAGTGACTTCTAGAGGCGTTCCTGGAGTAATTCTTGGAAAAATCCCTGAAGTAACTTCTATAGAAATTATTGGAGGAATAACATTTAGAATTTTTCTCGATGAATTGCCTGGAGTTTACGTTTTTTTTCTGAATACAAATAATAATTCCATTTCAATATCTTGGATGAATCCGTAGATAATGATATAGCTACATTTATGGAAACATTACAGGGGAATTTTGTGGAGAAATTCATAGTTGGGATCTCAGAAGAGAAGATATAGTTGGGATCTCAGATACGAATTTCTGATTGAATCAAAATAAAATGTTCCTGTGGAATCATTTGTGGAGAATTTTCTAGGAGGGCTGTGAAGAAATTCCTGAGATAATTCTGAGTTTCTAGACGAAGTCTTACAGAAATTTTAAAAATAGTTCCTTGCGGCAATCCCATAAGAATTCTTTAATGAATACTTGTGATAGTTTTTTAGGAATCCAGGGAGAAACGTCTTTGAAATGACTGAAAAACTTGCAGCAATTCAAGAAAAAAAGTCCCTCGAGGACATTTTTTTTGCAGCTTCTTAACTTTTCCTGGAATGTTTTTCAAATTTCCCTTTTCAAATGAAAAAAAAATCAATTTATTCTTTTAATTTTTTTTTAAGGGAATCCGAGTTATGGTTTTCACCGGAATCATCCACTTCACTACCTTTTTATGAGACCACCCGAGCTTCATACAGGAATTCGTAACTCAACAATAAGGCTGATACAAATTATTAATTTTCTTTTATGTCCGAGACCACTTGGAAGGTACGAGGGGGGGGGGGATAAAAATAAATAAGGAACAAAAATAAAATAAAAAAAATGTTATTTTTCAAATTTTTATTTTTAACGATAGTGTTAAACTTTTCCAATCGTCATCTGGATCATTATTTTACCTGGTTTTTACTCTAAAAATTAAAAAAACCCTAACTGATGTCAAAAAAGATGATGAATCTTTTTTTTTCTCCCCTTCATTAATTTTCGAATTTTTGGAAGGGGGGGGGGGGGGGGTGACATAAAAGAAAATTAATATTTGTATCAGGCCTAATGTCAAATTAATGCCAATCTGAAATTTGCTTCATTGACTTAAAATTTGGACTCTATTTGGATCACTGAGTGAAGTTTCCTTTAATAATTGATTTTTTTTAGGTGGAAGACCTGAAAAAAAACACCTGACATCCCTGGTTGGTCCAGAAGAGGGTCGATTTTGTGCGAATCGTACACGATTAAGCGTGTATGTTTGTTCGTCTAACAAGGCATCAATTCCTTTATTCTACTGCAGCTCTAGATGCCGGAAAATGAGAAGCATCGTCCTTAACACAATTTTCCGTAATTTATCTGTTATCTGGATTCAAAAATGATGTAATGCAGAAATTTTCAGAAAAAATCAAAAGAACTACGGCTAAATACCCAACATTAGGATCTCGTAGAACACAAACAGTTACAACATGTATTTTCCCAGTACTTTTATTAATTAAAGTTATTCAAATTGGTAAACCACCTCTGATTGGCATACAATGTTTTGAAAAAGTAGAGTATTCGTAAATACCTTTAAATACTGGTATTTTGATTGTTGCTATTCTTAGTTAGAAATATTGAAAGGTAATAAATAGCCAAAAATACGAATTCGACTTGAGGCACCTCCTAATTGAATGAAAAATTGTCTAGAAGCTTGCTTTGACGTGGCAATGGAATACGAAATTACTGTAAGTAGATGAAAAATTGAATTTAGTACTATACCCATTTAATTCGACTAGAGTTTGTATCCTTTGACAGATACAAAAAGAATTTAACATTTAAAAAAAATATGGTTTTCTAAATTTTCAAAAAAAAAAAAAAAAAAAGTTTCATTTGTCGTCACGTTTAATGTGATTTAATGAAATTTTTGTTGACTGACGTACAATTCACAGTGACAAATACTGGTGCATCTTTCCTAATACGTATATGTTTATACACTGTTAAAAATAATGAACTTTACATGTCATGTAACTTAATTGATGCGATGTAAACATGACATTATGTAAATGTAAGTCTGAATCATGTAGTAACTCAGGACCCTGCTGGATCACATTACATATAATGGAAGTTTACATGACATATCATGTAAATATCCATGATATTCCACGCCTTAATTATGTGCATTATATGTCTCTGAATTTTACACGTTTCGTTCGAACTGTGTATGTACATGTGATCGTTATATAGCAGTTTTGCGGCACCAGCCGCAGTAAGCTAGCAATTTATATCTGATAAGCTGTCGCGTCGAATTCGGAGTCACCCGATCATACGACTGCGACGACGACGATCACCCTCAATGGCTACGCTTCATTCCAGTCAAAAAAGGAACCCTGTTTATCACCTCAGTAAATATACGTGACGTGACGATTTCGCGCAAAGTACTTTGCGTATCTCATTTTGGAGAAATTCGCCCGGCTCGGCGAAAGGTACAAAACTCCTCCGCTGCTGTTATTGTCGTGGTTTCGCTGTCGTCGTCGTTTTATTCGTGATCGTCATACTCGCCTCCTCCGTCGCCTCGCAGAACAAGAAGGAGAAAAGTTTAATTTTATCCGATGATGGAATAGCCGCTTGCGCGCGCGAGTCCAACAAACTGCGAGGGAGTATCGTCGAGGAGCTTACCAAAGATTGAGTTTTGCGAAAATCCGGTTTCAAGAAAAACATAGGTATCTACGTGAGTTGTGGTTCGCAGTCTACGCGAGGTGATGGCCGACAATGGCGTCGTCGACCCCTGGCTACTCCTGAAAAGTCGTTCAGTTTTGAATATCTTCTGAATCTGAACGGTTTTGGTGGAGATGTAAAGCAAGTTCATTCCTAGCACACGCTTCTGATTTCCCACGCCTCAAAGTCCACTAGTTGGTGTTGTTTTGCTTTACGATGGACACAACATCAATGATGTATGTAAGGGAGATGGGGAGGGGCTTCATTTTTCAATCTAGGAATTGAAAAAATAAATCTGGTTACCCTAAAACTTGGATAAAATCTTTATTCAATATCATTTTGATGCGGAATGAAATGATCAATGTAACGACAGCAGTTACTATGTCAACTCTCCATAACTGGATATTTTGTATCTCGATATTGAATAATAGAAACATAATAAAATTAAGTGTTTATGCCTAACGCGATGATGAAATGGTCTAGATAACTTTGAAAAAAGACGGCGGTTTTACTGTTGATTCTTCTGAAATATGGAAGTAATAAAGAGAACTCATTTCCCAGGATAGATCCCGTATTCGATATTAAATGAGGCAAGACATGTATTTGGATCTGTCAACACTAGAATAATTATCTATTATACGACATATCCAGCTTTTTTCGAGCGCTAATGACTGCCACAAATAGCCTCGCTTTCTGGTAGAGATCAAGCGATATGACATTTGACTTGGGTTCGTTCAATAGGCCTTGTCATGTGACAGGTCCGTCTATGAATTTGTTTACTTCGGTGGAGGACCGGTGCTAACACGGGACTATAAGCTCCATAGAAGAATTGTCAAAGAGCTTCCCGATCAGCTGATTTAAAACGTCTTGTGAAGAGGCCTATAGAAATAACCCAAGCCAAACGTCAAATCGCCCGATCGCCTACCAGAAAGCGAGCCTGCTTGCGGCAGCCATTAGCGATTTAAAAAGCTGGATACGCCACTCAAAAATAGGATTCCTAGTACCGACCCCTTTTTGACGAGTACCGGTTCTACGGTACTGTAACTCTTTAGTACCGGTAGCACCGGTAAAACAGCGGTATTGGAAGATTTTTAAGGCAATAAACATAAAGCATACAGTATTGGTCAAAAAATTTGCTACTTTTTCAAATTCGTCAATAAACATAAATTTGCTGATATTTGTTCTTTCATTTTCATGAATTATAACACTAACAAAAATATAAACTTAAAATAAAATAAATAAATCGTTATAATTTATAACTCATGAAAAAATTCAATTTTTGAATAATTTATTGACTATTGTTATGGTATCATTTTGATTCTCGTTCATAAAGAAAATACCGGTATTCGATGCTTTCCAGTACCGGTATTTCGGTACCAACGTATTATCGGTATTACCAGTACTTTCGGTACCAAAGTAGGGTCAGAAATATATAACGTTTCGAGAAGTTCCTGGAGGGAGTAATTTAGGACACCTTCTGGTTTTTATTTATGTTAACGATCTGCCGAAGATTGGCATGCTTGGAAAACCTTGTTTGTGTGCTTAAAACACATCTATTTCGTATGAATCCACTAACGCAAATGACCTTATTCAACTGATGTCTCAGGATTTGGAATTAATTGACGCTTTTTTTGATGATGAAAACCAGCTTACTTTGCATGTTCTGAAAACAAAAAATATGGTGTTCTGAACACTCCGTTCTGGACCAACTGTTACAGATGATTTGTCATCAACTCTTAAGGTGATTATAGAACGAAGCCACACCTCAAATTTTCAAGGGCACAAGACTTGAGCACCAAAGAGCGCTCCGCGTTGAAAATTTATCCCATTGGTCACCACCAGCAAGCAAGCAATATAATTGATTTTCAACGGCGCGAAACTGTTGACAGATTCTCCAGTCTTGTGCTCTTGAAAATTCAAAGTTTGGCTTCGTTTTATAATCACCTTAAGCCCTCAACAAATTGAGACCGCCGACTCTTTTAAATACCTTGGATCGACATGTGATACTAATCTCACTTGGTATAAGCCATATAAGCTTTTGTCGGAAATATGTTCCGCTTGCAGTCTTCTGCGTAAGCCGTAAGGTATCTAAATTCGTACCGATTCGACAATTCAAAACAGTATCACAATAACGGCGTAACTGACATTATTTTTCGATATGAACTGTGGCGTATTTGCATCTCTGGCGAACCGTAAGCAGGGACACTTACGCCGAACACAAAAACGGACGAAGAATCTCCTTCCAGAAATAAGTTCACATAGTATATGCTGATTCATTGCAATCATTTATGGTCAAGAGGGAACTCAAGCCTTGTCAGTCGTCACTTTTCTACTCTACAGGCGTACCATGGAAGCTAGATCATCATGCATGGCTCATTCGGCTAAGAAAGAACTCCAGCCTTGAAAGTTTATCGACTAGTTCTAGACTGCAAATTGTTTCATCATTTATGATCCATCGGAGGGAGAAATCTTCATACGTTGCCTGGTATGTTGCCGTTAAATCAATCCGTTTGCTCTACTTATGCCTTTCTTGATTGGTGAAGGAGTCTTCGATAGGCCACCTAATCAGGGTTGCGCTATCTACATCGAACATTTTTGAGGAGTTTTGGACCTGTGGCTCTGGTTCTAAATAGTTTCAAGTTCTTTCGGACATGCTACAATAGTGAGCCGTCATGCGCTAGCGGTGTGATAGTGCCGAAAACAAAATGTCAAGATAGTCATCGGCGAAGCGAATGTGCAGATCGGGAAAGAAGACTTCTTCCGACCCGTCATTGGAACGGGAAGACTCCATTCCGTTACCAATGATAACGGCCCTGCGGGGTAGTAATCTTCGCTGCTTTTAAAGGGATGGGAATCAGCAGTACCTGCTTCGCAAGCAAGAATATCCGCAAATGCACCTGGCGATGCCGAGTGGCGATGCTTGTTTCCAAATAGATCACGTGCTAGTTGATGGGCAATATTTCTCAGATGTTATGGATTTCAGGACTTTCCGTGGTCCTAATATCGACTGAATCATTATTTCGTTGTAGCCGAAATTCGGGCGCGGTTATGCAGCATCGTGAGTTCCGCCAGCAGCTCGACGAGCAGTTGGGAAGCATCCGCGTTTCTGGAGATGTCGACAGCCTGTAGGACCCTATCTACGAAGCTGTGGCAGATAATGTTTGAACGTGATTTCCCGGCGAAACTAATTAGACTTGATACGTACTATGCTGGATGGTTCGAAATCAATTATTCGAATTACAGAACTTCGTTTGTGGCTTTAGACGGATTGAAGCAGGGAGACGCACTTCGAATTTACTGTTCAACATTGCACTGGAGGGTGCTATTAGGAGATTTGGCATGCAGAGAAACGGCACTATCATCACACGGTCGCACATGTTCCTTGGCTTTTGCAGACGATATTGACCTTATTGGATTCGATCGCAGGTCAGTGGAAGAGGCCTTTGTCACTGAAGAGGGAGATAGGGAGGTATGTCTGATCATTAATCGAAGTACATGGTTGCTGGTAGAAACAGGTGCTGATGGTAGTGTTTGATGGGAATGTGTTTGAAGTTGTTGAAGATTTTTTTTAAACTTGGAACACTTTTGACTCTCTAACGGGTTCGAAGCGTGGACGTTGAAAGAGGCAGACTGGAAAGTCCTCGTTGTTTAACACTTCAGTCGTTTGCTGTACAACCTCGCTTTCCATTCACAAACAGTAGCGCGGTGGTTCTGACGGTGGAAAACCACGCGACGATTGGAAGGTTAAAGTGCTACTGTCAATACTCGGTGGGAAACTGGTAAATTGTGTGCGACACAGATGCCAAGAATCGTGAGTTTTATCAAGTGTACATAAGATGCGAATATTATTAGGCGTGTAAAATGGGGGGGGGGGGGAGAAAGAATTGCGAAAAATATTCAGCAGGGAGCCTGGTAGGTTCAAACCGAAGCCGCGGATATTGCTCGTCTAACGTAAAACAACTTCTGCTGCCAAATATTTTCACATGGCGGCTGTGATGCTGAGGACGGACACTTTTCTGATGACTTTTCGGAGCTTCCTTAAATTGTCTATATAAGTGTTCGAAGAGATTTTAACTTCCTAAGTATTCCATCAGACTAACGACTAAGTAGTTCGTCATTTTTTTGGCAGCTGTTTTGACTTTGCAGCTCACAATTTCAAAGAATAAAACTCAATCCCCATTATTGATATTGATTCGGAAAGAGTCACTATATGCGCTTACATGCAGAAAGTATACGGATACTTATTCAGCTGTATCAGTACAAAATCAGTTGTTTTCCAGTATTTCAAAAAGCTTGAATGAAATAGCTCATCAATGACGCGTACACATTTAACTGACGCCCTAAATTAATATCTGAGCCGCTCCAGATGATGAGATGAGTGATTTTAACTACTGCTTCTTTTTTCTGGCTTTACGTTCCAACTGAAGCAGATCCTCTCTCTGAGCTCAGAGTTCTAATGAGCATTTGCACAGTTATTAACTGGAAATTTTTTTTGGCCATTTTGTAATATTTGCTTCTGTATATCGTGTAGCATGTACGAATAAACTCTATGCCCTGGGTTCTATTCCTGGACTGGTGGGATTTGGATTTGCGATCACCCAGCATGATTTTGCAGAATATCACTAGACTTGAATTACTATCTCTACCCTTTCAAAAAGCGGAAGGCCATCCATGACTTCACTTTTATTTAATCACAGCTTCTATTCACGGTGAGCATAAAGACGCATAAATTAGGGGTCACCTGTTGAACAGGCGATCCATAGTATTATTCTTGCTATTTGAAACAATCGTTATCGATTATACACAGCTATCTAGGCTGATCTAGAAGAGAGGGTTAACATTGTTAGTTAACTCCTACCAACGCCAAACAAACCACTACCCTCATCGTAATTCAGGAGTTCATAGTGTACTATTACATCCATCTTTCAATCCTTCGTAAAAAGCGTCCATGTTCACTCACTGCAGCGCATTAGGATTCTGTCGACTTCGCTCGAACATTGATCATTCGTCAAACCCAATATGTTTTTCAAAACGAACTTCTCTGCATACGCCCATGTTCACCAATAATTGGCCCAAAAGGTAATCCACCTACGACGTTCACTCCCCGTGCGAAGCTGCTTGCTGGCTGGCCGTATTTGTATTGTGGAACGCTGTTCTACTCGGACTGTAGTCGTTTCTAGCCCTTGTCGTAGTCGTTGTCGGTCCGTCGTATTCGTTCTGGCAGTTGTCGTTACACTCGTCGATGACGCTAGAGAGCTAGAGCCGGAGCAAAAAGTGTGCCGCTTCTGGGATTTTTCTTATCACTTGCTAGTGCGCTCAGCTCACACAAACACTATTGTTGGTTTCTGTCGGTCAAACCGGTCTCGGTAGTTGTTCACCCAAGGCGTGTAGACTTGGACTTGGAGTTCGCACCGTATTTTGTTGCAGTTTCGATTCTCGAATCCGATCCGAGAGGATCATACGCGGTAAACGGGGAAGGATAAAATTAACAATTAAGTTAATCGACCGGTCCCAAAGGCCACAGTGTTTCTTTGAGATACAGTATTGGACGATACCTTTGCAACTTTTCTGAATTTCCATACGATTTTGTCAACTGCAGAGTGTTAGATCTCAGTTATTCATGGATCGATTTGAATGATATGTTCGCAGCTCTTCAGACATAACTTGATTTCAAAATGTACTTTAATTGATTTTTCCAATCTAGAGTTCAAAAGCAATAACTTTACGATATTTTGAGCAAAGTTGTAGATTTTGACAAGATGAACAAGTTTGCAGGCAAGGCTGAATTGAAATCGTTCATAATTTTTCGTGAAAAATCTCACTTTGGTCAATTCGTTGTTTAGTTTTAAATTCGTGATTGGAAAAAAATGCTGAAAAATAAATGTTGAAATTCAAATTGTTGCTAAAGAACTGCTTCATTAAAATCAGTCCTAAAACAACGGATCATTTTGTATGGAAAACCGAAAAACTTGCAAATGTATTGTTCAATACTGTATTTGTTTCGACCTGAAGACGCGTATTTTCGTCGCGTGCAATACTATACATGAACGTAAGAATTGCCAGAAACAATTCGAACCCGTCGTTTGGGGTGTTCCCTTCCTAGTTGCGGTTCCCCATCGGCGTCGAAGTAGGTAAAGTGCGAATTGGAGTGGTGTGCGAGTTAAGTTTGGCGTCGTCGTATTGTATCGTCCGCGCGGCGATATAAAGTCCGTAAAGTGCGTGCTATCGATATTATTGGCCGCGGGTGCCGATTGACAGATAACTGTCGGGAATTTCGAGTGTGGCGAAAAACAAACGAGGGCTGCGCTCGGCCGATCATTATGTGAGGAATTTCTGTGGAAAGTTTGTCTGTGTAAACGTGCCACAGTAAATGGCAATCTTTCACGAAAAACAAAGAATCGTGTGATGTGAGCACGTTGATCTTACCCGTCTGATAACAAAACTGCGAGGTACGTGCGTTAAAATGCGTATTAACAACATCCGGTGCAAAAATCTGTCTCTTGATTACTGCTATGAATTATCAAATTATACAACATTGCAGGTTTATTTTATCATATAGTAAAATCCAGACATATCATGATAACTCATTATTTTAATTTTCGATAGTTTATCACTTTTAACTTATTACATCGATTCATGATTCTATTTGTTTTTCGTCATGTAGCAGTTGGAACGTAGCGCCAGAAAGTAGAAGAAGTAATGCGATAAAAATTCCCATTCCAATTAAAGGAATGGGAATTTTTATCGTACTACTTCTTCTACTTTCTGGTGTTACATTCCCACTGACAAAAGCCCTAATGTTCTACGAAAATGTCAATAAAGTGAAAACTCTCTTACACTTACACATCATAAATGTGTAGATCAACCAAAAGTCAAAATTGTGTAAAAAGACAAAGGACAACTGCGTAAAACCAACATCCAATGTGTAACAACATTTCTCAAATAACAATTGTAGCAATATAAGCCAAGATTGTTTGCTTTCTTCTATAAAATAGTTGAATTAAAGCAGCGAGAAAAGGCGGCATTCACAAATTACGTAACGGGGGAAGGGGGGGGGGTAGGCTCAAGCGTTACGGATCATACAAACATTTTAAATTTGCCATACAAAAAGCGGAGGGGGGGGGAGAGGTCAAAAATCCCATTTTAGCGTTACGTAATGAATGGACGCTGTCAAATGAAAACTGCCAAAAATAGAACGGTTAGCTTCAAAATAGCTTTAAGGTGAAGATAAAAGTCAAACATCAAATATTCAACAGCACAAATCTATGTAGGCTGGAAATGTGAACGATTGGTCAGAACCAGCGAGTAACCAAACTATCAAATTTTAGCTCAAATAGTTGTCTGGTTCTCCAGATTTGTGCTTCGGCTTAATCCCATGGGATTCTCATAGTTTCCGCAGTATTTCTACACAATTTCATAGGGTTTCGTTCCCAGAGAATTCTCACATGATTCTTACATGATTTCCAAAGTAATTTCCCAGGATCTTCCTAAAACTTCTAATCTTTTTGCCCACACAACTCTCACAGGATTCCCTCCGAACTCAACCGGATCCTCTCAGAATTCCAGATGGTTTCCCTCAGGACATTCACAAGAATTCCAGATTTCCCAATGTGTTTTTCAACGATTACTCACTATTTCCGTAGTATTCAACATAACTCTCAACTGGATTGCCCACATTTTTGCCATTTAAAGTCCAGGATTCTCACGGGAATCCGTAAAATTCCCATTAGATCTTACCCACTGAATGCCAGCATCCTCACTAGAATACCAAAATCCTCACTGGAATCCCAGGATCCACGCTGAATCCCAAAATCTACACTAGAAATCTAATATCTATACTG
This sequence comes from Aedes aegypti, assembly GCF_002204515.2. Classification (NCBI taxonomy): domain Eukaryota; kingdom Metazoa; phylum Arthropoda; class Insecta; order Diptera; family Culicidae; genus Aedes; species Aedes aegypti. Next base: position 19,753 of record NW_018736355.1, on the reverse strand, counting down.
GATCCACCAACGGGAATCAAGGAAACTCAACATCCCCACTGGTGTCCCGACTTTAGGACATTTCGTCGAATGACATTAGGTCGAAAGACATTTGGTCGAACGAACGTTTGGTCGAATGCCTTTGGAAAGCATATTCAAATTATATTTGTCGACCGGACATATTGGTTGGAAAATTATTTGTAATGGTTTTTGGAAAAATCATTTTGGTCCATCTGATACCGTGCTGCATCAATACCCGACACCTAAGGTGATACCCATATTCAAATGATCATGTGCTGTAGGATAATCAGTATTTTATTATGTTTTACTTTGAAATGATAACTATAAATTAATGAAATTACAGTAAAAATTGTGTTCATTCTGCGCTATGTCGTGTCCATAAATCCGGACAAGTGAATCAAAATCTGGACATCGATGCATCAAATTCCGGACATTCAAACAATCACAGCTGTTTTTCACATAAAACATAAAAATATTCAACATACTTTGATATCAAGATACATAGATTCATAGATTTTTCAAAAATAATGTTTTTCTTCTGTTGTACGATCCAGAAACATCATAAAAGGTTGTTTTTTTAAGACTTCATACGGTACTGTGATGTGCGCATTATTCCTCTCCAATAATAACAAATAATTTACACTCATTTTCAGTTATTATTGTTTAAAATCACAATAATATCACTTTCACATTTTTTTCTACATTTTGTCACAATTATAATGTAATATTTCTTGTTGAGCCTTGTAAAATTTGATGATGAAGCACTGCATCCGGATTCAAAACCACACGTATTAGTATCCGGACACCCTTCTTTTAGCACAAAATTATATGTATTTTAATTAATTTCTTCGAAACTATTGAATTCAACAAGTAGAAAAAAAAACAAACAAATCACTTAAGAACATTATCTCACAAGATTAGCACGTAACAAACGCGTTATGAATCATTGAATTGCGATGGTGCATTATGTAGAATTTCTCCGGTTTTCGTTAATTTTCCAAATCATCGCGTCCGAGTGAAGCTAACATTTATTTTTGTTTTTACCAATGTTTTACAAGGCTAACTTGAAGACAATTCACGTTACTATTATCAACAGTAGTTAACATTAATCGTAGGAATAATATTCTTATGTTTGGAAGGATATTTTACATTGAAATAATTAAATTTCACCAAAGTGTTCGGATATTGCTCACGTCCGGGTTTTGTTACATCACGGTATAGAACCAAACTGGATTTTTTCACTATGGATTAAAATTTTACATCTGTCTGTATAGAATTTATTGTTCTTGTCAATTTGTTTATTCTTCAGCCGTTTTTGGGTTTAAAGAGGGAACGATTAATTTTACCAAATTTTGTAGAACTCTAAAGGAAATTGTGTCAAATGCTATAGAAATAGTTTTCCTACGTTAACCAAAATATTCAGCTGCTATAAATTTTCTTTAAACTACGCTACTACAACGTTGGGAACATAAAGATATTCAGAATTTATCATTCTTCTCAAATATCATCATTCTTTGAAAAAATGCATTCCAAATACTTTTGTTACTTTTAGTTAGTAAAGTTTCAAGCTCAATGCAATTTATTATTCTTTAAAAATGTCATCGTTCTTTATACATAACTGCTGATCTTTAATCAATGACAGCTTTCAGTGTGATTGCTTGTCATATTTTTGAGTTTAAGGTCTAAATACCCGGTATTTGGGCTTGATAATTTTGAATTTATGAAACAGACATGGAACAGTTGGGCATAGAACTATTTGATCTTTTCGAATTGTTATTATCTTACTCATGGTGAATCAGTTTGTTGTGACATCCAGCTATATTACATTTGTTGTGGCTTCGATGACGGTGCATCAATTGTAATAAGTTGATAAAAAAATCAATCGAAATCATCGAACAAGATTGTCAAGTTCATTCTGTGTACCGGGTTAGAAGAGATGAGTCGACTGAGGTGACATAAGTTGACTTCTTCCTTATGAGATCTGCTCGTCGCGATTCATCTGAATGGCACCGTAAGGCTGACTGAGAAAAATGTCACCAAGAAACGTCAAAAATGCAAGGAGTCAATGTTGTTGTGGGAGAGTTTGATTAACCGGATCCCCAAAATATCGCTCGTCGCATAATGAAAGCTTGAAGTTCATTCAAGAATTTTCAGAAGTACAACGGAGCTGACTTCTTGCACTCTATCATGGGTGTCCGGCCATTTGGCCGAATGCCGTTTGGCCGAATGCCGTTTGGCCGAATGCCGTTTGGCCGAATGCCGTTTGGCCGAACGCCATTTGGCCGAATGCCATTTGGCCGAAAGGGTCATTTGGCCGAAAGGGTCATTTGGCCGAATGCCGTTTTGGCCGAATCATAAACAAAAACAAAACAAAATGCTACAACGCCGATGTGTAGGAATTTACAGTGTGACCCAATAACTGAATAAGCTAATTGATTTGTTGATTTTTATGATGTGACGGGGAAGTCATGTTTGTCACAATATAAGAGCTCTAAGGGAATGATAAACATCAATCCTTTAATTCCGGACGAAGTTGTGAACTCTACACTTCAACGTCAAGAACTCTGAGGTAATGATTGATTCGCCACTGGATTACAACGGTGTAATAAGGTTCAAAGTATTTTTTAATGATCTCAATCAGAATTTTTTTCCTCCTTTTAAACATAGGCTATTCTTTCTAGTTATACTGGTTCCATTTTTATCTGCAATATTTAAGCTTATATTTAATTGGGAATTTTTCCTTTTTCAAATCATCGGCAGTTCTGTGTAGTTGTACTGGTGAAATGATTATATGCATTGCACTTGTTTAATTTTCATAAGAGATTTTTCCTTCTTTCGATCATAGGCTGTTCTTTCAAGAGAGAAATATTTTTCATAGCTATTGGAATTAAAGCTTATAATACGTTTTATTCAAAACAATTTTTTTAGCTCAAGGGTTAATTTAGATGAGATGCAATTTTCCTCCAAGATTAAGATTACAACATGAGAACTGAAGACTGCACCTTTGCTTGAGTATAGCAATAAAGGACACGGTGAACACTAACGTCAAAGAAGCACACTGTTTCTCCGTTGTGAAAAGAAGAAGCCAAGACTTGTAGATGTCAGAACTCACGGTGTACTATATTAAGAAGGTGATATATTCCGAAAACTGACAGCTACTTGACGACGTCATTCCTATCCAACTCAAACAAATTTGCGATAAAAATGATCTAGTGCTCCGGAAGGTATATGGTACGATAGGAGTGACGTCACATGTTCACAGTCAAACTTATATTTACATCAGTAAAGAGCCTGCCTTGTTAATTTTTATGCCGTGGTCAGAACTATGACTATGAGGGATCGAAGCAAGCCAATCCAGCAGAAGGACGAATAAATTTTAAACTGTTTTAGTTACTGTCAAAAACTAACTACAAACGCGATGCCAAAACATCTGCTGGTGGCTATTAACGCTAGCATAGAATTGAACAACTGCCTGCATTTAGGATGTTCTTCTTTCAGCTCTGTCTGTTTTCTTCAACTAACACTAAAAAGCTTATGTATATCAATGATGATGTATCCTTTTTTATGAAAGCTGAGTAAGTTCTTTGAAATTCATTATAAATCCATATTAAACTGTAGTTCACTTCGGTTTTCAATTTCGGCCAAACGGCATTCGGCCAAATGGCGTTCGGCCAAATGACCAAGGCTGGTAGCGAGTCACTTTTTAGTGACTTGGTCACTTTTTTTAAGCCAGTCACTTTAAAGTCTCTTTTTTTAGCCGTTTCAACTAAAGTCACTTTTTTCGTTAAAAAGTCACTTTTTTCTACTATTTTGAGCTACATTTTCATGAGAAAAATTATGAATCGGCTTTTTTTTTTTAATTTAAGCTATGTTTTAAGTAAGGTCACCATCAGATAAATTTCATGTCAGTATCAGAATTTTGGTCATGGTTCTCCTGTGAAAAAAGCTTGGAATAAAGTTAATCTTTCATAGAGTTCCACGTAATTTGTAATAGTATCTAAGTTATTATTAGTGTTTAGTTTTTTTAGTAGCTCTTGTATTTCCTTTTAATAGTATTATTGTACCTTGTGGTGGATAATTAGACGTTTATCTTCCATTATCTAACACTTCGTTTTCAAGTCAATTCAATACGCGTTCTGCTGGGCAGTGCTTCATCAAAGCCCAAGCAGAAGGTGAAGATGCATCGATACCAAACCTCAACTTTTCAGGAGCACGGGCCAGGAGAGGCGGACAGCGGATCGGGCTGAGAGCTTGATGAGTAATGATCTATCGATCAGGTTTTCAGCTTGAACCGCTGTCTGGTTCTCTTGTTTTGTGCTCTTGAGGGCTTGTGTTATGGCTTTTGTGTCGTCGCGTCGCCGAATTTTTTTTTCTCGTTTTTGTTTGCACGCGCTCTGAGTGCAAACGAGTTCAGGTTTTCGCGTCGCCGGAGTGATATTTTACTTTTGTGAAATGAACATGCTGAATAAACAGCTGCTCAATCAGGGATGGATGATCAATTTGGTGAGCTCGTTCCATGCTTTTATTTTAAATATACAATATATTCATTCTGATATGCATTTTCTCATGACAACGGTGGACAGGTTACTTAAATGAATTGGTTTATCGAAATATGAACAGTTCGTCACTGAAAGTGTCCACATAAACTCTTGTACATTAACATTAAAACTACTAATTGAACTTTATCACTTCATTTTTCAGCAAAAAAAAATAAATAAAATACTAAAATCACTAGTAATTAGTATTTTTTTTTGCAAAAAGTGAAGTGTTAAAGTTCAATTAGTAGTTTTAAACATACTCTAATAATCCCTCCCCTAAATTTAATAAAAAAAGCGCAACATTTAAACCCCATACCTTTCCTTTTACCTGATTTTTATCATTATAGAAAATCAACTTTGAATGACCGACGCTATTGACCTTACTTGGTAGAAGCGTTAAAGAAGAATATAATAAGCTAAATAGAAAGCATTCTTCTCTGAATATTACATTTGACGGAACTTCATCCATACGCTTATAATGCTTCTAAACTGAATCTTAAATTCTTATCGACTTGAAGTCATAGAAAAGTTTTGGGAGCTACACAGTTAAAATTGAATTCAATTTTAGCGGTTTTTAAGATGTATTTTTTATGCGAGTTTGGATGTACATTTCCAAATGATAAAAAATTTGTTTTCACAAATTTTCCAAATTCTTATTGAAATTTGCAAAATAAATACTTGGGTGATATAAAAGACATACAATTTTGAAAAGAATGAAAATTTTCTAAAAAAGGATTGTTTGCAAAAAAATTAGGCAATATCTTGTAATTTTGGAAGTACAATAAAAATGTCCAAATATGATACTCCACTAGACCTATACTACCTGCAGTAGATCATATTGAATATTCCCTATCATATTGGATATTGATCGTAAAACAGTATAATAGAATTGAAATAAAACTGATTATGGTTTGATTTTCAAGTCACTTTTAGTCACTTTTTTCGAGAATCGAAAGTCACTTTTTAGTCACTTATTTCTCAAATCTGGTCACTAAAACAACTTTTTCGGTACCACTTTTTGCTACCAGCCCTGCAAATGACCCTTTCGGCCAAATGGCGTTCGGCCAAACGGCATTCGGCCAAATGGCATTCGGCCAAATGACCCGGAACCCTATCATGTTATTCTAGCAGTACCATATACGCACTCCCCGTTTTCAACCACTCATCACTGTTGTAACAACAAAATGTAAATCTGTTCAATAATCTGAAAATCTATATTCGACCATTTTTTTTTACTTTCAACCAAATATCGTACGTTTTTAAAACAATCAAATTCTTTTCGACTAAATATCCATTCGACCAAATGTCATACTGCAATTTCAAAATTCACTTTGGAAACCAAGGATCCATGCTCTAATCTTAGGATCCACAATGGAATCACAAGATTCACTCTGGAATCCCAAGGTCCACACTGGAATTTAAAGATCCTCACTGAAATCTCAGGTTCCACACTAGAATTCCAAGATCCACATTATAATCCACACTACAGTCCCAGGGTCAAAACTTAAATACAACAAACCACACTGGAATCTCAAAGTCCATACTAGAATCCTAGGTTCCGCACTGAAATCCAAGGATCCAGACTGAAGCAACAGAATCCACATTGCTCTCTCAGCATCCACACTGGAATCCAAAGATCCATACTGGAATCCAAAGATCCATACTGGAATCTCAGAATGCACAATGGGATTCTAGGGTCCACACTGATTTCCAAAGATTCACACAATAATTCTAGGGTCCGCACTAAAATATCGGAACCTACACTGGAAATCCTGTATCCACACCGGAAACCGTACTAAAATACCGAAATCCACATTGGAATCCCAATATCCACACAGGAATCCCAGGATCCACACTAGAAACCCAGGAACCACACTAGAATCCAAGGACACACTTTCGGATTCGCACTAGAGTCCCAGGATTCATACAGGAATCCCAGTATCCTCACTGCAATCCCAGCACCCCCTATCTAGTAGATGTAAATCCATACTGGAATTCTAGGATTTACACCGGAATCCTAGAACCCACACTAGAATCCCTGGATTCACCTTGGATTCATGGTCTAATCCCAGGATCAATAATGGAATCATAGGATCCACACTGCAAAACCAAGATTTAATAGATTGCTAACGGCGCCGGCCACGTCCTTATATTCATCGGGGGAGAAGAAGGAATGTTAATTAGATGGCCGTTGTTACTACCCGCATAAATCTAAACCGTACAGGCACTATTTCCCGAACTATCCACTACCAGTTACACACGCAATCTGTTCGGTAAAAATAACTGGGTTTTTGAACTACCGAAAAAGTCAGTAAACTAAAAAAATGTCAGAAATCGAAAAACAGAGATTTTTCACTGAAATTTTTGCAGAGAGCTTTCTTTTTATGCCATATATCGATAAAAAATAAAACATGGTGAAATTTGCTTTTCAATTACGTGTGGCGAAAGTTTTCATTTTACTGACTTTTTCGGTAGTTCCAAAACCTAGTGAAATTTTTCCGACCCCAGTAATTTAATCTAAGTGTGTACGACAATATCTAAACAGTTTCGAATAACATCCAAAGAAATAGTAAACCAACCTTTCCACTAACGGGTTTGACAATCTGGTGTATGGTAATTGGGTAAATTAAAATGTTTTGTTATGTAACCATAAGAAACGCCGATTTTCTCAAACAAATTTCTTCGTTCATGGTTTGACAAATGGTAGATATACTATCCAGTTCACGGTCAAAATAATGTAAAGCAAGCAGTGGAAGAATTGTTCAACCATAAAAATGCATTAATAATAGAAAAAAATTACCGCTGGTTGATGTTTTTAACCTCCCGGCTAGCAGTACACTCTAAAAACATCTACTTAGACACTAAATGTTTGAATTTTGAAGGTTAGAAACTCATTTTCATTTTTTCTATATAAATGGCATAATTTAGTTTGTTTTACTTTTAATGAAAATCCCTATCGAATCGAAGTAAAAACGCATATTTTTGAATTCTGTGTTAGAGTGTATGTTTTATTGGAGTGTATTTTTTAATCTGGTGGCTACTGTTTCCTAAATAGGCAATTTAGCATATTAAATTATTACAAATTTTAACTCTCATATTGTTCAACAATGTATCACATTATACTTAACAGTTACATTTTAGAAAACATTACATGAACCGTTTTTTGATTGTTTTGAAATAAAGATCTTATCTAGTACTACATGCAAACAATTGTTCGTGGTTAACATTAACAGTTATAGGAAATTCACTGTTTGGAATACAAGCCAAACCGTAATTTTCCATGCGGTTTTGAAAAACCGAAAAATCTCCTTCGTTTGCCACAGCTACCTTGGAAGTACAAGTGTTTTGTTAGTGATGCATGAAGTATTCGACTATAAGGATACCGCTGTGGTTAAGTCCATTTACAGTCAACTTTCGTTCGTTACACTAAGCCTGTAGCCCACTAATCGGGCTGAGTTTCGAGCTGTCAAAAAAACAGAAAACAAATAAAGGAAAACAGTGCTACCAACATTGATGAAGTGCGTCGTATGTCAGAAAATGACGTTTACCTTCGTTTTATGTGGGCTATAGCCCAACTAATGGGAGCCCAATTAAAACGTAGCCCACTTAAGGATAGAGCAACGAACGAAATTCGACTGTATTCTATTCTAGCGATAGATATAACTGATGAGTGATGATGTATGATGTCATTATCAACGATGACGGGACTGGGATTGAATTCACGACTTCCTACTTGGGAAGCCAGAACCGATAGCTATTGGACTACCAACCCCATTATTTGAAATTTATACTGTAGGGGGAGATCCCCCAGTGCCGGACAGCACCCAATACCGGACAAAGTCGAAACATTGAGAAATCATGGTCCAATCAAGATGGTGTATTAGTAGAAAATAAAGCTATTATGTAGACTAATGTTTGCGTAGAATAACACATCCTTGAAATATGCATGCCTTTTCAAAAAAGTAGAAAAGTTTCAAAATCTTTAAAAAATTGACGTATCCACTTATTTTTGAGCCTATTTAGTAAATATTTTGAATATGAAAAAATACTTTGGATCCCGCAAGCATTATCGAACATAATCCTAATTTGATAGTATGAATGTATTTTGTACCTTAATTGAACTAAATATGGACAAATTACAATTTTCGTTAAGCACCTCCTGTCCCTCAGTTTCGGACAGATTGATTTGTTATATGATATCTTTGTAATTATTGCTTCAGTGTCTCAAAATACTTTCCTTTTTCATGGGTTCCGTCGATCATGGTATCAAACATGCAATAAAATTAAGAAGAATGAAAGTTAACACCCATTCATTCGAATCATCAAAATAACACCGGATACCCATCGCCTGCGATGCGCTGACGCTGCACCACGCGCTGCAATCAACCCGTGTGGAATCTAGGCCGTTGTCAACGCCGATCTGCTGCTTAGGTTGCATTTTATGCTTTCATTTTAATTGAAATAAAATTATTGCTCACTTCTGTTTCGACCGTCAACGAGTCCGCGTTCTTTTTTAAAAACCCGAACAGGCCCCTCAGGTCTTAACTGGCGCCCGAAAACGGGACCCTTTTTACCCAGTAATCGTATAAGTGTTTAATCACGAAGCTGTCTTCAGCCTCCGGATAGGATCCTCATCGACCGGACCCAGCTCCACTCGCTATCAAATTGGCGACTTGCGTCTTCGAGGAACGGCGAAAAGACACACTGGGAAAAGGAACACCCGCTACCCCGCATCAGTGGCCACAAGAAGTCAAATCGCTGCCACCGACAGGGATATGAACACCCTGCTTCTCTATTTGTAAGTAAATACTAAACATAGAAAGAAATTAGATTAAGATTAACACGACACTGCTTGCCGTTAGTGTCTTAAACCATAATCCCTACTAATTCAGAGTGACTAGGCCGGACCAACCGTAACCGAATCACTGAATATCACAGATTAATCCGAAAAACTAACCCTAAAAACCACTTCAAAAGATAACCGAGAACGAACCGCGAGTGACAGTGAAGTGAAGTGCTAGTGAAATCTTAATTAGAAAAAATGGCAAACCCACCAAATCCAATCCCTCTTTTGCAACCTGCACGTTTAACGGTGCGAAATAATTCTTCAAATCCAAATGCCACCCAGGCAACACAAAGATATGCAATCGATGCTTCTGTTAGCTTTTTAGATAGAGGTAAAATCCCGAGTATTGTGAAGGATTTACCTGAGTTCAATGGTAATGCACGAGATTTATCCACTTGGATTCTCGATGTTGAAGATTGCCTGGAATTGTTTGATGATTTCCGGGACAGTTTCGAATATCATCTCGTGATGAAAACAGTCAGGAGAAAGATAAAAAACGAAGCAAATGACATTTTAATTTCAAACAATACATCCAACAATTGGGATGAAATCAAAGAGGTTCTGCGGTTATATTATGCCGATAAACGGGACCTCATGACACTCGACAATCAATTGAAAACCATGGTTCGAAGGCAAAATGAAACAATCGAAACTTATTACAGTAGAGTGCGAGAAATGATCACCTTGATCAGCTCAGCCATCTCTACAGACGAAACTTGGAAAGGACATGAGGCCGCCTTGATAAAACTGTACAATATGATGGCGCTAGACACATTCATTAGAGGTCTAGGTGAACCGCTATCACTTTTTTGCAAAAATTACAAACCGAAATCCCTTGCTTCAGCCTATCATTATTGTGTTGAGTTCCTAAATTTGAACGCTCGCAATGCACCCTTCAAATCACATCCTCTACCACCTATCCCAGCTCCTCGAGGTAACATTCCGGTACCACCGCCAAAACCTATTCAAAGGTATCCTCAACAAGCACCACCGCCTCCACCTAGAAACAATTATCAGCCCCCACCAATAAATTTCAGACAACCACCCCCTTTCCAAACACAAACTCAAAACAAACCCTACATTCAAAACCAAACTCCATTTAGAGCGTATGCTCAAAACTCGCCTAACGTCTTTGCTCCTAACAGAACCTTTTATCAACAGCAACCCAAGCCTGAACCAATGGACGTTGATAGATCGATCCATTCTCGTATGTTAAATTACGGAAATAGACCAAATTTCAAAATGTCTAGACCAATAACCGAATCAATGCAAGCTCATAACCCCCCGACAAAACGAGTTGCTCATCAACTGGAAGATTGTTCAAGAGAGGAATATGACGAAATAAGAGAATACAATTTCAACCCTCCCGCAGAATTATCAGATACTTTAGAACCACAAGAACCAGTTGAGCCTCAAGAAGGCGAATCTGAAAACGAGCCAAATGTGAATTTTTTAGAGAACGATCTGGAATGGGTGAGCAAATGGTTCGATTAAAACCTACAATCTCTCCCCTTCCATACATTAAAATCCCTACTACTAGAGGTGAAATGAAGTTTCTGATTGACTGTGGAGCAAACGTAAATTTAATTTCAAAAAAATGGGCATACCACTCCGGCAAACCCGTATTCAAAATTCCAGATGCACCCGTAAAAGGAGTAACCGGTAAAGGTTTTATTTCCGAAATGACGCATCTTTCATTATTTGAGCCAGTAAGAAAAGAACCTTCAGAATTTTTGGTTTTTGACTTCCATACCTTCTTTGACGGTTTAATAGGAACCGAGTTTATATTTGGGGAAAACTACAATCTCATATCTAGTTTATCGACTTTCCAAGTGTTCGGTAACGACACAACCCTTAACATTCCTTTGCATTTTTACTTCCCTTCACCGAGCCCACGCAAAATTAACCACGTTAACCAAACTTCCGATATTAGAACTTCACATCTCACCGAAGAAGAAAAAAATGCTTTACTACCAATTTTGAATTCTATCAAACAAGTTTTTCACAATCCGGACAACAAATTATCGTGTACAACTAATGTTGAATGCGATATACGCACAGAAGATGATATCCCTATCTACCCAAAAATCTTATCCTTACCCCGTCGCTTATAAAGAAGAAGTTAATGCACAAATTACAAAACTATTAGATGATGGAATCATTCGACCATCCAGATCTCCATGGAATCACCAGTTTGGATTGTTCCAAAGAAGATGGATGCGTCTGGTAAAAATAAATTCAGACTTGTAATAGACTTTAGAAAAACTAAATCAGAAGACAATATCTGACAAATACCCGATGCCGGAAATTTCTAATATACTAGATCAGCTTGGAGGTAACCAATACTTTACTACTTTAGATTTAGCCTCTGGGTTTCATCAAATAAAGATGAATCCTAGAGATGTTGAAAAAACAGCATTTTCCGTTAACCAAGGCAAATACGAATTTGTTCGTATGCCATTTGGTTTAAAAAAATGCTCCAGCGATTTTCCAAAGGGCAATGGATGACGTTTTACGTGAACACATTGGCAAAATTTGTTATGTGTACATGGACGATGTCGTTGTATTTGGAAAAACATTGGAAGAAGCTACAAAGAATTTGAAAATAATTTTAAAAACATTACAGGATGCAAATTTGAAAGTGCAACCTGATAAATCTGAATTTTTGAAAAAATCTGTTGAATTTCTCGGATACGTAATTACAAAGACGGAATAAAACCGAACCCAAGAAAATAGAATCAATAGAAAAATGGCCTGAACCTAAAACAGTTAAAGAATTAAGAAGTTTTTTGGGATTAATTGGATACTACCGAAGATTTGTAAAAGATTTCGCTAAAATAGCAAAACCTCTTACAAATCTCTTCAGAGGGGAGAGAGACCCTTCATCTAACAAAAAATTACCTTTGGAGATACAGAGAAGGAAGCTTTTGAACAACTCAAAACCATACTTACTTCCAGCGATATATTAACGTACCCAAGCTTTGATAAAAAATTTCTTATTACGACAGATGCTTCTAATTACGCTATAGGAGCAGTTCTTAGCCAAGGTGAAATAGGGAAAGACAAACCAATTCACTTCGCTTCTCGACGCTGAACAGAACCGAGGAAAACTTCTCAGCTACAGAAAAAAGAAATGCTTGCCATCTACTGGGCTTTGAAAGTTTTCAGGAACTACATTTACGGTCAAAAATTTGTAGTAATAACAGATCACCAAACCCCTAACTTTCTCTTTATCTTCAAAGAACACTAATGCTAAATTAAAACGTTTGGAAATCGTATTTGGAGGAACACGATTACCAATCATATATAAACCTGGACGGACAAATGTTGTAGCGGATGCATTGAGTCGAATTCAAATTAATTCTCTCACTCCAACACAACATTCGGCCGAAGACGATGACAGTAACTATATTATATCGACTGAAGCCCCACTTAACGCATTTAGACTTCAAATTATAATTGAGCATACCAAAATTAATCCCGAAACGATAGTTACGACTCCCTTCCCAGGTTATAAAAGAATTTTGATAAAACGGACTCAATTTACGGAACAAGTACTTACTACCATTTTAAAAAACTTTTTGTACCTAGTAAACTCATTGGCCTACATACATCTGAAACCATCCTCGGACAACTTCAAGAAGTATACAGAAAATATTTTAGCAGAGCAAATTTATTAAAAATCCGATTCACACAAAATCTCCTTATTGATGTAACCGACCCCAATGAACAAGATAAATTAATTGAAAATACTCACGAAAGAGCCCATCGAGGCATCAACGAGAACAAGCAACAATTTTACGCACACATTACTTTCCAAAACTCTCTGCAAAAGTGAAAGATTTCATACGAACCTGTGACACTTGCAATACAAACGAAATACGACAGACACCCTTTAAAAATCCATATCCAAGAAACTCCTATCCCTAACCATCCTTACGATATCATTCATATAGATATTTACCAGATTGACAACAATTACTTTTTTGTCCAGCCTAGACAAGTTTCAAAATTTGGAAGAATGATACCTATTAAATCACGCCATGTTGTTCATATTCGTCGAGCATTTGAAGAAACCATAACGTCTAATATCATTCCTTCAGCCGTGACAACGGATAACGAGAAAGCATTTCTGTCGCCGGAAAATAAAAGGCATTATGTTAGATCTGAATATTCAAGGCATACGTTACCCCCAGCAATAAATCTGAAGTTAATGGACAGGTTGAACGATTTCATTCAAACCATCACTGAGTTATACAGAATTCAAAAATCCCTAAACCCATCTATCCTTGTCGAAGATTGATGGCAATATCCGTGAACAAATATAACGACACAATTCATTCAACCACCGGGAAAACTCCAAAAGAAATTCTTTTCGGTAAATCAGTAATCCTGTACCTATTGAAGAAATTGACCATGTAAGAAATAGACGCTACGACGAAGTTATTGTACAATTAAAAGCGAAACAAGAAAAACTTTTGGAAACACATAACAGGAAAAGACAAGAGCCCCCAGATTTAGAAACAGGGCAAGAGATTCTTGTAAAAGACAAAATTTTCAAAAGCAAACATAAACCTCTCTTCAAAAAACATTTGTCCCAAACCAATCAAAGAGTAACGGTGAGAAACGAGAAAAATCAAAATTTACATAAGTCAAACATAAAGAATATCAACATACGAAATCAAAACTTGTAAGATTCCAGCGAACCAATAATCCTTCCTCTAACACCGCACCATTCTTTTCATTCAGCATACCCCCTATCCTTGCATCCCTGCAAATCCACAACCTGGATAAAAATCCCATTGCTATAGTAAAATTAAGAAACGGAAGAATATTAGATGGCTACACAAAATTCATACACACTGTCAATGTGACGTCTATTCAAACTACTGTAACCTACCTTGAAGATATTGTAAATGAAAAAAATTGTTCTAATCCAATACTTACTCATAGAATCGAAACATTAAAAAATAACCTAGCACAAGTAAACCCTTAAATAGCAAAAGAGTCAGAAGATGGGACGCTTTAGGTAAAGCATGGAAATGGATGGCTGGATCTCCTGATTCAGACGACCTCAAAAATATAAATAGTTCGATAAATCACCTTGTTGACAATAATAACGATCAAGTTGAAATCAACGAAAAATTAGAGAAAACACTTACAAATTTGACTATCTATTTGAATGACATAAGCCTCTTAGATTCTCAAAATTTTAACGAAATATCAAAGGAGTTAGATTCACTGAAAATTATGTTTCATCTAGATCTAATAAATGACGAAATCGAAGCTATTAGAAATGCAATAATATTTTCAAAATTGAATATTTTAAAATAACAAATTGTTAAGTCCAACAGAAACCGAAGAGATTACATCCAGATTAGAGACACAAGGAATTCACCAGAACCTGATAGATGAAGCCTTGCAGTTCGCTACCACATCAGTCGTCACCAACGGAGAAGTCATCTTGTACATTGTAGGCATCCCCAACTTCAGCAACACTACATTTCAACAACTTCGAGTCGAAGCTGTGATCAATCAAGCAGAGCGTATTGTGATACCCGGCAAAATCTTCTTTAAAAGCGTGTCAAACCTTTATCTGTTGATAACACCATGTACGGAATTGGCTAATTGGACCATTTGCAAAACATCTGAACTTAAAGACGTGTCCACCGATAGTTGCATAAGCAACGTCATAACAGGTTCTCCAAGCAACTGTTCATACGAAGTCATCTACAATCATATTCCAGTCATCGAAATGGGAACCACAACAGTACTTCTCAATGATGTACACGACACTCTACAAAATACCTGTGGAGCGACGAACAGACAGTTACGAGGCTCATATCTCATCGTATACGAAAACTGTTCTATTACCTTTCAGAACTTTACATTTACAAACGCTGTAACCAGAATCGTAGAACAACCGTTCTTTGCACCATCAACCGACCTAAACATATCCAGGACCCAAACTTATCAAACTGTTGGCATTAACAGAATACACCAACTTCATCTGAAAAACATCAAAAAATTGGAATATCTGCACACAAAGACAGATGTAACATCGTGGTCATTGTGGGGAGGATTTTCATTCACCACAACATTGATCATTCTACTAGGATTCTACATCTTCGTTAAGGCACGTCAACAAACAGCTTCAGTTAACATCATCACACCTCAAGAAAAACCACAAGCCACTCCGCTACATTACATTTATCAACCACCGACACTTGCTGACACATACAGTTCTACCAGTCGTTGATCCAGGAGGCTCAACACTTCAAAGGGGGAGTAGTTAACACCCATTCATTCGAATCATCAAAATAACACCGGATACCCATCGCCTGCGATGCGCTGACGCTGCACCACGCGCTGCAATCAACCCGTGTGGAATCTAGGCCGTTGTCAACGCCGATCTGCTGCTTAGGTTGCATTTATGGCTTTCATTTTAATTGAAATAAAATTATTGCTCACTTCTGTTTCGACCGTCAACGAGTCCGCGTTCTTTTTTAAAAACCCGAACAGGCCCCTCAGGTCTTAACTTGAACATTCAGAACAACATCGTAAAATGTGCTATTTTTCATCATAAATGGAAGAGGTTTTTGATAGGCATCTTGCAAACTAAGAAAAACTCAAATTATTCTTGTAAATGTTGCAAATGCCATTAAATTGGAATATAGCGTACACATTCAATGATGTTCAAATTTTACAGAATTCGAGGCATTTCCAGATCGTGTCCGGTATTGGGTGCCACCTTTCGAAATCGATCAATTTGATACTAAAAATCATCATTAAAATGCAATGTCAAAATTCATATTTATATTTTCAAATTTATTTTGTACACTATAAAAATGATAATATTTATCATAAGTGGGTAACACGAGCCCAGAAAATCAATATTTTTCGAATTATGAATTTAGTGGCTTAAGTGTCCGGTACTGGGGGATCTCCCCCTATATAGGGAAATTTGTGTATATAATGTAGTCTAAGCCGATACCGCGTTTCTTTTGTAATTTTCTCGGATATAAGCATTAGAGATGGCATCACATATGACAAAGATAAACTAATAACTGATGTACATTTCAAAATTGGGTGGACCATAAAAATGTCTCATTGCACCCCGTTTCCCCTATAAATCGTTATAAAAAAGTTTCGAATACAGTCATTGGATTTTCAACTGCATACATACTATTTGTAAAAAGGTTAGTCTGCTGCAAATATTAACCCTCTAATACCCAAATTTTTATTTTCGATTTTAGTATTATTTTTCGTTATCTAAAATCGTTCTAAACACGTTTTGGGCATTTATTTATTTTTATTCGCAAATTTTTAAATTTTGGTTTTTGATTTTTGTAATTTTTATTTTTGAACATCCCTAGCTTTTTTTCATTTTTTCTTGAAGCCTTTTCTAGTTGTTGATTTTTGGCAATAATAAAAATTTAAATTGTTACGGTATTTTTAAAAATATTTAATTTTTAATTTTTTTTCGGAGCGTATTTTATTTTCCGTGTAACTAACGGAAAAACAGGTTTGAAATGATTTTAATACCACCAGGCTCTTCGTTTGTGATAGGTTAATCGTAGAAAAATATAAAAGGTACGATTTTTTATATTACACGTTAAATGAAGCCCAGGCATTTGTTGGTTATATAAGAATGCAATTTTTCAAACAATTTCTAAAAATACAAAAAAGTTTCAAAAGTCATAAAAAACTTTTCTTATATGCGTGTTATGAGTCAAGGTGTAAGCCAAACATAAAATCATTTTGATTTGCGAGCTACGAAAAAATACACAAAATTCCAAAGTGTACCCCGTCTAAAGGCGGGGTTGGGTATTAGAGGGTTAAACTACGTGGACCACGGAAAATCACGCATTTTGTCCGTTTACGGCTATAATCAGTTTTTCATGAAGATTTTACGATATAAACTCAATAGGCAATGGTTTGAGTAGCTGTACTTTCGAACCACCTGAAATTGAATCGCTGGAGTTCCATGCTTGACGTAATCAGCTTGATAAAACTTATGACCTCCAATAAGAGTTTTTCACACAACTTTTGAGCTGAGCGTTTGATCTGTCAATGACCGTAAGGGTGTCAAACTGACAGATAGAATACATACGGTGACATGCCCTCACATTTGGAGATAATATACACGTTTACATCAAATACTATAGGCCAGTGTCCATTGAGAGAAACCACGCTCTTCATTTTCTGAAATACCAGTCAAATTCTCTAAAACTTTTTGTTTCTCCGGAATCATACAGATTATTCAATTTTGAACTATCGATATAGAGTTTTATTGATGCTGGAAGAAATTGCGTCGTCTGGGTTAAGACGAGATAAACTAATGGACTACAATTTCCATACACTACTACTAGGACTCAAATCAAGAGAGAGAATACCTCACCCTGAGGACACCCCTTTTAAACCCTAACACCGATACTTCTGTTGCCTTTACATGAGTTTAGGCGTTTTTAGGTCGAATAGGGTGACAATGTGTAAAGTTTAATTTGAGGATCGAAAACAACAAAGGAGGCTGCTAGTATGGATGAAATTGAAAACAACAACTCGTTATATGTAAACGAGACACCTGAGTAATTCTCGCTGAGACCAGCCCACTATTTACACTGGGTCTTTCAAAATGTTTAAATTTATGCTCAATCGAAAGCTTTTGTTGAGTTACTGAAGGAACTGCATTCGGTTGGTCAAATTGACCCCTCGATAGTTATAATCAAAACAGTTATTGATGACCCCCCGATTTTTGACTATTATTGTCTCACTCAAACTGCCATAACTCGAAAATTTCTTCAACAACCCCTTCACAATAACATGGTTTTGGAAAGAGAAAACATAGGAGCTTCATTAGGAAAAATTAAAATTATTTGGCGACCATATTCAATTTGGTCGCCATGTTAGATTTTATCGGAAATATTGAACTTTCATGGTGTTCGCAACCACTGATTCTAAAAATTTGCGTCACTGCAAAGCTGAGCTACAAAATACACAAAATATGAAAAAATCAGAGGTGTATGGGGTCCATCAATTTGACCAACCGAATGCAGTTCCTTTAGTTACTCGACAAGAGCTTTGGATTGAGCATAAATTTAAACGTTTTGAAAAACCAAGAGTAAATAGTGGAATGGTCTCAGCTAACGGCTGAAAGTCTTGATATTAAAGATAATAATAAACAAACTAAATATATTAAGTCCACGATATATGTTTCTCATTTAGAGCTCCTAGCATACAAAGCTAATTGAGTGTTCAATGCACTAAAATTGTGAAGATGAAGTCATTAAAAGAATACCTAGTTGGACTTGTTTTTTTTTGCGTATGGATTTTCTTATCAGTAATAACCCTTCGCTCCACTGTTCTTCGTTAGCATTGCCGATAGGTTACCATTTACTTCGACCAAGAATTATTTTTTTTACTCAACCTATGACATTACCATAACAAGATTTGCATTACGTGACCGAAGGAAGTTCGCCCTCAATTTGCGCCGGTTGTTCTATGATTGGTTCGATGAATCATGTCATACTACAGGCAGTCCGACATTGAGGCACGTTCATGAAGGGATGGCATGCTTAATTAGGGATATGCTTTCCCTCCGAGGAAATGACGATGGACCAAGCCACCGTCGTCGATACCCATATGATGAAAATTTTTGTCACATGAGTCTTTTGAAAGAAAAGAGGCCCATTTGCATCAAACCAAGTCTGGAAGGTGACGACCTGCTTGTTGGCAGTTTCGTCTTATGTATTTCCTTTTTAGCTTACACCATCTCTAACCGTGCCGATTTGCCATGGAGCGAGAAACACTGGGACAAAATCCTTTCAGGGTGAATCACTTTTTCCCAAGCTACCTTTCCCTTCCCGAGCAGAAGAAAATTGCTGCAGAATACCGAACTAAGGTTTTCCATATCAAATAGTTTTCTATATATATAAGCAGTGGCGATTCCCTAACCTCAAATCTACCTGTTCCACGCATAGAAATTCTTGAATTTCAGCAACAAAATTGCAGCTATTGAGAAGAGATTTGTTAGAAAGAACGATTCCAATAATTTACTGTTTGCTTTATAGTCTAAATTTACCCATTTAGCTATTTTTAGATTCGTAGAACAGATAGAAAGTGAGGTTACGAGTCGCCTCTGCTTATAAGAGGTAAAATACCTCAAATAACATCTCATGCATATTCTACCTTCTTTAGCCGAGTGGTTAGAGACCGCGGCTTCCAAGCAAAGCCATGCTGATGGGGTCTGGGTTCGATTCCCGGTCGGTCCAGGATCTTTTCGTTACTGTAAAAAGTTGAAAAGCATGCTCTGTCCCAGTGAGGACGCAAGAAGGTCAAGTAGAAGAAGAAGCATATTCTACAAACACCA
>NW_018736354.1:0-24976 GCF_002204515.2 Aedes aegypti | reverse complement strand
TGTTTGTATGAATCGTTGCAGGATTTTCTAGAGGAATCTGTAAAGGAATTCCTAGAGAAATCACTTGAAGAACCACTGGAAAAAAATATGATGATATAAGGAGTTTTTGGTAGGCTTTTGATGAAATTCCTGTAGTAATTTCTTGGGAGCGATTCCATGAGCAATCTCTAAAACATTTTTAGAGGAATTCCTAGTGCAATCGCAGGAAAAGAATCCTACAATGAACTGTTTAGGAATTTATTTCACTGGAGGAATCTTTAAATAAATCTTTGAAGGATTTTTTTCTGGTGGAATACTTGAAAGGAACATTGGAAGAATCAATGAAGAAGTCCCTTGAGGAGATAGATCTCCGGAGGAGTCTGTAGAAAAAATATTGGAAAGAATCGCTGAAGAAATTCCTGGTGGAATTTCTGATGGAACTCCTGGAGGAATCCTAGGAGGAAGCTCTGACAAAAGTCCTGGTTAAATCCCTGGGGAAATTTTTGATTTATTTCTTGAGAAATTCCTGGAGAAGTTTCTGAAAGAATTCATGATGAAATCTCTGGAGGAATTCTTGGAGACAGCCTTGGATTGAGAATTACTGCAGAAATCACTTGAGGATTTTTTTTGGATTAATCCTTGAACGAATCAGTGGAGGAAATCCTTATAGTGGATCTTTCAAGGAATCTCTGGAGGAATGCCAAGATGAATTCTCGATGCTATTCCTGAAGGATTTTCCCCGGATGATTTTCTGGTTGAATCTGTAGAATAAATTTCTAGAAGAATTACTGATAAAATTTCTTGTCGAATCCCAGGAAGAATTTCTGGTGGAATACCTATTATAACCCATGGATTTCTGAAAAAAACTCCAAAGAAGAATAACTACAGGAAACCACTAAAAGACTCTGCATAGAATATTTAAAGAAATTCCCATAACCATTCTCATATCGATGACTGTTCAGAATAATCCTCGACAGAGACCCCTCATATTTTTTGGTTTTGTCGAAATACTTTCTGCGAATTATAACTGGAATTCCTCATCAATATCCATCTCTTCCAACATCTAAATTTTAAAAATTCTACTCTTCCTTACTACGCAAACCGCACAACCATAGAATTCGGAAAAATAACAATCACATATCTACCAGACTTGCCGAAATCATTCAAAACATGCGAACAACACAGTTGTCAAACGGTTGCATCAAAATAAATCGCTTTTACTAACTTGCTGGTGGAGTCAATGTTGGTCAAACCGTCTGAGCTGCTTCAAGTCAACCACTTGGAGACTTGGAAACATTCCTGGATAATTTATAAACGATTTCAAAATGGAAGAATTCATCAAAAAGATTCACTGCCCTTCTATGCCTACTTGTCCCATGTTCTATGTACACCTTATGGACCTCGGGACAAATATGCGTAGAACGGCAGTTCAGTAATTCTTAAATTAATCTTTGAAAAACAAAACACTGAACACTTTTAGATGATTTCTGGAGCCCCGAATCAACTATTATTTCTTATGAGGAACTAAAACACAGGGTCATTTCATTGATAATCTTAACAATATCGAAGAGACAGCTCTTGAATTCAATATTGCATGTTTCGCTTTGGAATGACGATTCCACCCGACCCAGATTAGAACCTTCAATCTTCGGAGTGCAAGTCTTGTAACTTACCTCGACACCAACACACACCAAGCTTTCATTTGAGGTAAAATTTTCTGTTATCGAAATATTATTTCAAGTGCACCAAACATTTTTGTTATTGCCTCAAAAGATTTTACTATATTGAGAAAGTGTCCTTAAGGCATTTTAGAAAAAAAAAAAAAAAAAAATGATGGAATTGACCAGAATCCTCTTGAAATATTTCTGCCAAAATCATTGAAGAAACTTCAGCCACTGGAAAGGCACTGGAATTATCCTTCGCTGATTTTTTGAGACATTAAAAATATTCATAAAAGAATATTCCTGGAGAAATCCCCTGAATAATTTCTGTTAGGCACCTACAATTGAAATCAAAAGAATTCTTGGATTGAACCTTAAAGTTATCAAGTAAAAATCTTGAAGAAATTCCTGGAACAGCTACTGAACAATTTCTCAGAGAAATCTGGAAGTCACTTGAAGAACTTGTAAGCATTTGACACCTTCAGTCGCAGTAAATGTTCAAGATATTCGAGGCGCAATATTTTGAGGACATCTTGGAACAGCTCCTCAAAAAAGTGTTGCAGTATCTTTAGGAACACTCACGCTTAAAATTACTGTGAATCTTCCTCACAGATGCAGATTGATTGACAAATTTATGAACTTACAAAGAAACATTTTCGAGAAATTTCATAAGAGTTTCAGAGAGCGTATCTGACTAAGGTTCTTGATAGAAAAATTATCAGTAAACAAGTAAACAAGCGATTGCTTCTTACAGAATTCTAGGAAAACGTTTGTCGGATCAGTAATAATCGTTGCCGACAATTAGAATAGTGGTCTTTTAGCATAAGCATAAGGTGAATTTTCACCTTAACCTATTCCTGGCAAAGTGATTTTAAGTGAAATCTTCCATAGATTTCTGATATCATATACCAGTGGTTCCCATTTTTTTTAAGCTGCGGCCCATATGATATTTTATAAACATTCTGCGGATTCCTAAACATCCCTAAACATTCACAACGTTCAATTAAATACGTTTACACTGAGATGAACTACCTAGTTCAGGACTGATGGTCTTGTTAAAAAAGATAGGAACAAAAATGTTAGCAGAAAGATCTCATAGAGAATCAACAGATATCGTTGACAGGCAGACCCAAAAATCATCCCGACCCTCTGATGTCCACTAAGAAGCCACCCAAAAGTCTACCAAACATCTTTCAAAAAGTCCGATAATAAATTTACAAAGGTTAAAATCCAACTAAAAATCTTGCAAGTAAGGTAAATGGTAAGATTCCAGATCCATGTCAAAAAATTCACATAAGTTTAACAAATATTCCCTCGAGAATTATCGCAAAAGGTTTTCACAACCACAATTTTAAAAATCCTTCTGTATTCTCAAAGGTTTCACCAGAATCCGCGAGATTCTCGCGGCGTGTGATGGCGAGATTGTTAATTGCAGCTAAGTTTCATAACACTATTTGCAATTTTTTGTGTGGTATGGTGGATCAATTCCAAAATGATTCCAGCTTCAATTTACAAGTAGAAAGTAGGCGTTGTGAAGCATTGTATTTGCCACCAAAAAGTGAATCTTGTAGGAGACTGTAATAGAAGCCTAAGGTAACTTTACTCTTAAATATTCACTATAAAATGACTATGGAAAGTAAGATGCTGAGATCGATCATTAGGGTACACTTGCTAGTTTCGAGAAATTGTTGAACAGACATGGAAAGTGACTTTTTTTCTTTAAGGATATATGAACGTAAAGACCTGAAATTAACTAGAACTACTACTAAACAGCCTAATTTTGTTAAGACTTGACGACAATTGACATTTAAGACTCAAATCATACGTAAAAGACAGGAGTAATCAGAATAGCACTTAAATGACAAATTATTCAAAACAATTTCGACTAGACAGTATTAGTAATGACACTACTACACTACTATTTCAAAAAATTCTGATGGAGCTGCTGATTTTCACAATGCAAAAAAAAAGATTCGTGCATAGGCAGTACAACTAGCAATTTTTAACTGATCGTTCCGAAATAGACCAAATTTTTGCCTATCCCAATTATTTTGACAATTCTGTGAAGCACAACGTACAAGCTTTTTCAGAAGAATTTCTGCAAAGCTCCAGAATAAATTCTTGTAGGTTTTACACTGTTCGCTTAAGATACGACGGTTCAAATGAAATACGTCCTAAGAGAGCTCTAATAAAAATATATACGAACTAATTATGACGTATTTTCGCCTAGAAAAACTTGGCTATGAAGATGGTAGATTTTCAGAGCGTAGATGAGCGCGTGAGTAATTAATCGCTCTCTGATCTCGAAGTTCGTGCCTAAATACCAGTTCACAAATTTTGTATTTCAGCAAAAATATTTCATGCGATGTCCTATGAAAAACATTGAATAGGAATATCGTACGAAAAATCAAAACTTCTCTTGTGGTGAATATTCTTAGTTGATTCATATAATTTTCGAAGTTCAGTATCTTCAGTGTGCGCAATACATCGCATTTCTCTAAATGAGGATATAATTTATCATTTCGATAAGATATCAGATAAAGCTATTATCAACCACGATTTTGCCTCTACGAACAATCATCATTCATCGGTAGTGATTCTACTTTGTTCCAAAAGACTCGACTGCATGCCAAGGAAAAACTAGATCAATAACTGCCATGTAACTATAAAATTGATCGAAAGAATCAATAAAGACCATTAAGATGGAAAATTACATCAATTTAGTTTAATAAAAATATCTTAACCATCACTCTTTTTCAAATTTGTTCGTATCCTCTATTCAGGTACAACGAACCGCAGCGATTGGAAATGAAAAATGCCACCAAAGAGCTGGCCGCCAACAAGGAGAACCGCATCGGTCAACAGTTGATGAACTTTCTGGCCAGCATGAAGTCCGGCACCAAGGTGTTCCAGCACTTCCTGTCCAATAGCAATCTGAGCCAGCTGGTGGACGACGGTTCGTACATGGTGCTGATTCCTTCAGACACGGCCTTCCAGCGGTGGCATCCGATCGATTGGGGCTTCTACCCGTTCAGTGTGCAGGAATTCACCGAAAGTGTCCTACGGAACCATTTCATCAAGGTGGGGCTGCCACTGGCGGATGGCCGACCTCAGAGGGGCGTCCGGAGAGCAGAAATTCAAAACTCTCGGAGGAGAGTACGTCGTACTTAGAGGAAAACGTAAGTTTTTAATTTTTCGCGTATTGAAAAATGACGATACATTAAATGGTATCTTTTTACAGCTACACCAACCGCTAATAATGTCTCGATCATCTATGACTACACGCTTTCGAACCGAATTGAAGTTTTTGTAATATCCGAGGTGCTGTTTGTTTCCGAAGCTGTCGTGTCTAAACTTCATCAGGTAACGAGGAGTAATCATGTTTAAAACTCTAATTATAAGCGGTTTCTTCACCACCGCTTAGGCCTTAAACCTAGTTAACCATATGGTGATGAAATTGACCTTAAGCGATCTAAAATAATTTATTTTTTATTTCAGATGCATAAAGACAAGGAAACTCCGCCTCTATTAGCTTTTCCCGTGGTTCGGTGCCCAATTTCTGTCTCACTCATTCTTAGCGCTGGAACGGGATAATCGTTTCACGCAGATAACTCGCTTCCTGAACACTGCAGAAATCGCCCAGTTCATATCTGGAATCCAACTATACCTTTTTCGTGCCAACAGATGAGGCTTTTCGAACGATACAGTTTCGATATCCTCCCGGATAATGTTTGGCATCGGAGAAAGGAGTGAAGTTTACTGTTGAACCATTTCATCAAAGGTCGCTTATACGATCGGGACTTGAGGATGGAGAGGTTCTAGAAACGATCGGCGGAACTCCGGTGAAAATTCATCGAACTTTCGACAACAACGTTACCGTCACAGCGCCAGAATAGTTGAATCGGAAGTATTCGTCTACAACCTGGGAACGATGTTCTACGTGAACGATGTGCTCTACCCAGAATTGCTTAAAGCGGAAGTGACTGCTTTAACCGAAATGAAGAATACAGATAAGAATATTCCCGAGGATACTGGAGACGTCTTCACCACGGAACCGAATCAAGTTGAACCATCTCATCGACGACTCATCGAACAGCCTTCTACACTACGAGTGCCGACGTGGAGATTGTACCGTTGGAGTTTACCGAACAAAACGGAAGTGAAGATGATGTTCTGGCTACAGGACGACGAAATCATTACGCCTAAGGCGTTGCCAGTGAAATATTACTATTCACCAAAAAAGTGAATGACTCAAGGTGCGGACCGAACATAAGGCGAGGATTCCGGTTCGGGTCAAATAAGCATCGTAGGCCTCAAAGCTATCGTTCTGGTTTGAATGCTCCTTAGTGATGCGTAGTGTAAGCTTAAGCTCAATGGTTTTCATAGTGAAATCAATCTAAACCTTAGAGTACATTCCATTGTGAATCATTCAATCAATAAGAAAAAACTCATTCTCCCATTTTGCTAGATGTGTTACGATTATCATCTTGTTGTGACCACACAGATATCTATGAATGAATGGTCTTCCTGGAATTTTACACACAAAACCGTCGGTCTTTTATAGAAATGTTTCGAAATTTATGCTACTAAAAAGAGTAGGTAATAGTTATTGGAACGTTAATTGGAAATAGATCCTATTGCTTCAATATTTTTTTGGCGCAAGTAGACCGGAATGAAGGAAAGCATATGCATTTTACGGTAGTTCGCTGTTGAAATAAAAACAAATACAAAAGATACATAACACGTTCAAATAGAAAACAGAGCAGATCTACTGACTAGTTGTTTTAACTGTAAGATCATCTCTTGTAATCTCATTAGCTGTTAAGGTGGAGTTTTCCCTCAAAATGAGTATTTATTGAACTAGTTTCCGTTTTCGTTTCTGTTAGTGCAATGAGTTTTTAAACATCGGAAAGTGTCGATTACAGCAGAGGATTGGATAGCTATTTTTTTTTTTTCTCGAAAGTTTGGTAAGATTGGAAAGAGTGTCAATCACACATATCAAAATTTGTTCTAATAAAACGGAGAAAAAATGTCGAAAGTTTTGCAAATGATGAAATTTCTGATATTTGTACATTGTATGTTAGTTTTGTATAAAAATATGTTTAAATAAAATATGATAATAAAAAATATACGATCTTTTGTCAATAACATCACTGTCCATAACTGCATGTTTGTCACATTCCATATTTTTTTTACAATTTCGAGTTAGGGCAAACGCTCCCTTAGTGGAGGTAATACGGTTAAAAGCCCTTTTTTTCAATTTCCTATTCCTACTACCTACTTGCAATGATCGATTTCTCTACATCGTTGTTCTCTTCACATAATTACAAAAAAACGAATTCATTATTCGCATTTTTTTGGTTTTGTACGATAAAGGATCGTTGAATCTTGCATCGCCGGCTAGAAACATTGCGGATGTATCTATTTTGGCGAAGTCATTAGCAAAAGGGAGGAATCGAAGAAGAGAAATCGATGGGGTTTAGAAAAGCCCTTTTAAAGCAACAGGGCAACAGTGTTG
Source organism: Aedes aegypti (assembly GCF_002204515.2). NCBI lineage: Eukaryota > Metazoa > Arthropoda > Insecta > Diptera > Culicidae > Aedes > Aedes aegypti. The sequence continues at coordinate 17,818 of NW_018736354.1, read as the reverse complement.
AACTGTAAGAAAACCAAATACTTTATCACTTCTCGATAGTGGCAAAACAATACGACATAGGGGTTGTCGGGGCGGTTTGGCCAATGGGGTGGAATGAGCACCCCTTGAAAATTGCATAAATTCTTGAAATTTCATCTGAAATCACATGCAACCCCAAAGCTTATGAGCAAATGAAGCAATAGGCATGTTATAAAGTCAGTGTTCAAAACTTAAAGAAAAATTAATAAATGATGTTCGAAAAAACTGCCCATATTGCCCCGAATGGCTCTTTTAAATTTCATCATTTCAGAATGATGAAGTTTGACTGTTAGAATGTTCTTAAAAAATTATATATTCTTGCACGGAGTATTTATAATACTAATAACTTTCAAGTGTAGTAACAACATAACTGCGCTCAATGGTGAATTTCGGATTCCGAGTAGGATGCTGCGGAATACAACTCTGCTTTGAAAACAGATACCACAGGACCCTGTTTGGGTACAACGAACCGATTGCAGCTTGTGTTAGAACGTTCAGCACAGTGGAAGATCTGTTCGAGTTTGACGAACCGTCCAGCCATTTCGCCAATAGAATCAACCGTTCGAGATTAATTTGACGTTTACAGTTATTTTTTTTTTACATGTGATGCAATGTGGTGTGTAATAGATTTCGTCCTTTTATTAGTATGTTAGTCGTAATAAGTTTATGTAGACCATGAAGTCCGATAAACATGAAGAATAAATAAATAAATAAATAAATAAATAAATAAATAAATAGGGTCGGTGTTCCCTTAGTGGACAGTCCCCTATAGTCGCACTAGTGGCTTTTTACGGCCGTTTTGCTATAACCTTTTCAAAACATTTTTTGACATGAAGGTCAGGAGCTATTTATCTAAGTACCATTGATACACAGCTTGATTTTGTTCAAAAAATGATCTTAATAATTAGGTATGCCCTCCCCTTGGTTATGCGACCTTGCCGCGATGGGAGGGCATAATCCATTAGCCCATATGATGGAAACAAAGGCGTAACCTGTAGTGGTGGTATCACATTTGGCACTTTTTGCTTAAAGCCGCGTCATAATTCATATGGATAGACGCAATAATATCTCGGATGTGATCCAACGGACATTCTGCATCGTTGATAGAATTGATGCCCATTTCAAATAATTAATCTATTCGAAGTGGACATTAATACTATTGGTGACGTTCAGTTTGCCTTTTGCTAACCAGAACGATCCGTAGCCACTCTTACTATTAGCTAGCTAGATACATCGTTATCATATACGACGTAGGGAATACTTAGGAACTCTTAGGAAAATGACTAGTAGATTCACTGAGTAGAAATAAGTGGCAACAATCTTATTTTAATATGGTTTTTACATTGCCATAATAGAAATACCTCTTTTGCACAGCGGTATAAATAATCTAATTCTAGCTTCATTTTCCGCAAAATTTACAAGTAGAAAGTAGGCGTTGTGAAGCATTGCATTTGCCACCGAAAGTGAATCTTGTAGGAGACTGTAATAGAAGCCTAAGGTAACTTTACTCTTCAATATTCACTATAAAAATGACTGGAAAGTAAGACGCTGAGATCGATCATTGGGGTACACTTGCTAGTTTCGAGAAATTGTTTGAACAGACAAGAAAAGCGACTTTTTTCTTCAAGGATATATGAACGTTATGACCAATAAATACTTTTAACAACAAAATGAAATTAACTAGAACTACTACTAAACAGCCTAATTATGTTAAGACTTGACGACAATTGTCGTTTAAGACTCTAATCTTACGTAAAAGACAGGAGTAATCAGAATAGCACTCGAATGACAAATTATTCAAAACCATTTCGACTAGACAGTATTAGTAATGACACTACTACACTACTATTTCAAACGAATTCTGATGGAGCTGCTGATTTTCACAATGCTTCCTTTTCTCAGTAGCAAGGGAATATGGGTACTTTTCAAAAACTACCACGTCACAATACTAATAAAAAAACAGTGTTCATGTGGGCGCCATTGCCTAGTCCGTCTGAGTATTGGTCCTGGTAGAGGGGAAACTTGGCAAAAGCCAGACCGAGGGTTCAGCCTTGACAAGTTAAGCTGTCAGGCAGCTCCAACTGAATACCATACAAAAAAAAAAAAAAAAAAAATGATCTTAATAATTAGGTATGCTTAAAATTTGCTCCCTTGCGCCTATAGTAAACCTATTGTTCCTATAGTAGCAGTAGTGAGAGCAACTATTTTTTATTTTACAAAATAATTGATGAATTAAGAACTTTTTTACGTCAAACGAAAGCTTTTGATCCACACTTTGTAGGAAAAATATAAAAGTTTTGTAAACATATGGTTTTGATAAGTATTTTGCCAACGCCGGGATGCTAGTGCTACTATAGGAACAGAAATTAGAAATAGTGCTACTATAGGCACATGTAGTCCTATAGTGGCACAAGCGATAATAAATACAAACATATGAGTTTTTCGTAGTTTTCATATTTTTCCCACAAAAACAAGATAAAAAGCTTTCAGATTATGAAAAAATAATTACGATAGCGTTATTTTTTGATTTTATACGAATTTTTGTTCTTAGCTATGCAGCTATTGGTACATCGACCCTAATTAAATTTTTAGATTATATGAGATTATTTTGCAATCAAAAATGGGGTGCTCATATCACCCCATCAGTTAAAAATCGACTCGAAAAATGACAAATTTTGAACAGTCAATCATTCATCCGCGAACTTTATAAGACAAAGGAAATCATGCGGATCTAGTGTATTCATCTAAAAATTGTTGAAATCATGCAAACATTAGAAAATTCATAATATTTTCAGCACTTTTATCGACTTTTCCTTAAGGTGGCCAAACTGCCCCACTTTCCCCTACACTGAACAAATGACAAGGGATATACTACATACAACTATTGATAGTATTAATCCAAATGAATGTGATATATAATTCAGTGCAAACTAATACATATTGATATAACCAATCAGTCGTTACATATATTTTAAACATCTAGAGGATAAAATTAAGATCTGACTTACCTTAGAAACCCATCTCAATCACGCTTATAAATAGTGTTATTCTCCTCCCCAGAATCGTCTCATCTTCCTCCTCATCCGAATCGCATTCCTCCTCATTCTCCAACATGTAATTCGAGTAAATGTTCATGATGTTATCGTTGGCCCGCTTGAGCTTTGCCATCTCGATCGAAACGGCATTCAGCTGTTTGTTCAGATTGGCCATCTGCTCCTGAAAGTCTTCCCCGCTGACTTGAAGCGTATCCTTTTGGTGGTCCGTTCGCTTCCGATTCTGTGCACTAGCCAACTGTTCTTGCTTTCGCAGAATCGAACTGGCCGAATAGATGGCATCGTTCAGCATCTTGGCTTGCTCTCTCCGTAAGGGGAGCCGTTTGATTGACACTTGCCTTGTGGATCCGGATTTTGGCTTGCACGATCAGAGAGGATAGGTTTGTCCGAAGTGCATCTAGCGATACAGCAACGTCCCCCGATGGTTGCGGTGCTGCGAGATACTGTAAAATAAGGAAGGCTGTTAATCAGGAATAGTCCCCAATACTCACTTCGCAAGGCAATTACCATCGTAAGCAGAGCGCATCCGCTGAGATAAGGAACGGGTTTCAGCTAAAACATTTGACGGAGAATTTGTGCTGGTCATTTTTAAACTAATTCACTGTTTAATTTTAAAATTATTTAAATATTTACTAATGATTCAAAAGTAATAAAAACTGCTTCTGGCTGAGCCGGTGATTTTGAATTTTTGTTTACATTTGTGTCAAACTGACAAATTCTAACTATGAGCAAACGCTTCACCAGGGTTACATTCGAACCATTCAACGATCTGTATTTGGTGGTTCAAAACCCCCGCAACATAAACACCCACGAATTTATCGATTGCTTTTTTCAGTATTGAAAGTAACAATTTTATGTTACGTTTTAGGGGCGATCCATTAATTACGTAAGACAATTTTTCGCAGTTATCAGACCCCCCCCCCCTCCCCCCTTGATAATATTTTGTATGAAAATTCAAAATAATCTGTATGACGCGTAAGAAATCTCAAATCCCCCCTCCCCCCATAAACCCTTACGTAATTAATGGACCACCCCTTACATTTAAATGAGAGAATTAACTATATATCATGACAACATTATAAACTATTCCAGTTAATGTAATAATATTAATAGCAATCTGAATCTACGGAATAACAGATATGAAACAAACAGGTAGAAAATTTTGCTCGTGTAGAAAATTTGGTTCGAAATTCTTGCAAGCAAGTTAACTCCGAGTATTTTGAATTGCGTGCAATTGGGAATGATTCCGGAAAATAACACAGCAGCAGCACTGTTTCCCGAAGCGCGCGCGCGATACTGGTTTGGCGCGAACAGAGTTTGTTAGAAGCAAAACATATCACGTGGACGTGGTAGAATTAAACACCCTGTGTACGACCAGCAAATAGTTATAACAGTCATCGTTATTCATATTAAAATAAGAGTATATAGTTACTCGTATTGAAATAGGAGTAAGTTATATAAATTACAAAAAAAAAAAAAACATAAAAATAGTAGTTTACGGAACAAATTGCAGAATGAAGGATTTTACAGTACGAGTCGTAAATTTATCCTACGAGGCTTGCCGGATTAGGATAATTACTACGAGTGCTGTAAAAATAGAGTTCTGAAACAAGTTAAGTAGGGGAAATCAGGGTAAAACCGACACTGTGGGTAAGCTCGACACCCTTTGATTTTTCATGTTTTGAGCAGATTTTCATGCAGTTTCCACTACGCTATATTTTAACTTGTGAAATGTTGTGTTTCAAACGACATTACAACTAACGCTACCAATAAACTACCAAAATAAACAACAAATCATATTGGATAACATAGAAGCAACAGCAGTTGCAATATTTCGCTATTTTTCTTTAACAATTTCGCATGTGAAATTTTTAAAATATCATTATTTGTTCTGCGTATACATCATCATTTACTATTATTACGTTGATACAACATGAAGGAGAAATTAATTTTTGGTTTTTCAACAGCTGAAAACGCTATTAAAAATAAATGTTTACTCGGGGTAAGATCGACACTTTCATTTGGGGTAAAATCGACACCTTTCTTTGCTTCATAATCTAACTTCAGAGTATCTTTCTAATCCAAAGACTATCTCTGCAGTTTATGTGAGTCTTAATTTTTGAATTCCAGTGAAGTTCACGGATGGCGAACTTGTTAACATGTGAAATATGACACTATATTTGTTAGCGACGGTCACTCGGTGTATACTGGCCTTGAACCGATCACAAATTCTGACAGGACGACTGACATTGACAGGACAAATTACAATGATGAGACAACTGACATTGACATTGAGAAAGAAAACAGAAAAGAAAGTAGTAACTGATATCACATGTGCAAATCAAAACTTATATCTTATTAGTACATATTAGTTAAAATCTTTACTGAATTGGTATCCTAATCATTACATGCAGAAAATCGATTCCATAAGACTGACACAGTGGACTTTACACGTGAAGAGGATTAAAATTTGTAAGTCTAACACATTAAAACACTTAAAGTTAATGTAATTATCACATAATAAAACATTTCAGCTTAAAGCATTCACACACCAACGCTGGGTTTGCTAAAGAAGATCCGAAAACTCACAGAGGTCCATATCGTCAGCAACAAAACTTTAAGAAATTTTATCCAACCAATTTGAGGTTAGTTGGATAGTTCCAAGGCTACCCAGCAGAATGCCTACTCTCAGGCCACGACCGGAACGATTGAGCATCGTTAGAGAACTCTCGGAGGAAGAAGCAGCCACAGAAGCTAGTTGCCCCGGCTGCAATCGTCCTGACGCCGCTGAGCGATATATGGTACAGTGCGATGTATGTGAGAGATGGTATCATTTTTCCTGCGCGAAAGTTGATGAGGGAATCAAGGATCGCAGTTTCAGTTGCGGCCACTGTATGAAAGAACAAAACAATGCAGCAAAAATTGATTCGTCCCGCTCATCTCGATCAAGCAGATCATCATCGTCTCGTTTAGCGAACATCCAGTTGCAGATGCAACGCTTAGCGGAGGAGCAAAATGCACAGGAGAAGTTGATGCAGGAAGCTGTGGATCATGCTAGAGAATTGAGGGAGAAAGCACTTCAACAGGAGATCGAGATACGGACCAATAATATGAAACAGAAGTTGGAGCGCGAATTGGAGTTCATTAAGAAGAAGTACAATCTTCTGCAAAACGAGTTAAATGAAGATGAAAGTGGCAGTGTGAAGAGCTTCGGAAGCCTACGTAGTGCATCTAGCTCAGTTCGTCGGTGGTTGGAATCCCAGACAGAGGCGGTCTCGACAAGTTCCGGGCAACAAAAAGCCCAACTTCCTCGACGTCGCGAACTGGAACCGTACCGAAAGAAACTACAGCTAAGCAGCAAGCGGCCGACAACGTTCAAACTAGCACAAGTCAATTCAACAATCAAGTCTCGCTAGCACAAGTCGCTACTAAATCTAGGAACCAGACGGTATGCGCTCAAGTTTCATTGAATCCTACGTCGACGTCTCTCCAACCGCTCGGCATCGACCAAAGAACCGTTAGTTTCCGTGTCGCAGCTGCGAATCCGACTGAGACGTTTGTAACGCCGAGTTCGGTATGCGGCCCTATTGGTCATCTGGAGGAGGATTGTTTTCCGTCACACGTTCCCGTTAATTCCCTCAATGTGATATCACCGCCCACATCCAAGCAAATGGAAATGGCTAGAGCATCACCCAGAATATCATGGGACTCCAGAACTCGTGCCAATGAACTCGAACAGAAGGTACGAGAGCTGCAGTGTGAGTTAGATCGACTACGTCTACAGTCAGCGGAGCAACCAGCCGACGAAGATGTCCGTCGTCGTCAGAATATGCAGCCGTACAGCCGCCAATCTATTGGTTCAACAATGGTGGAAAGGTGTGCAGGTCAGACAACCAGGTTTGCTACTAATGTGGCACGTGAAGGTATGTTAAATCCAACCCAAGTTTCCTTCCCTTTCAACCAAACTCAACCGGTTGATTTGGAACATCCGGAACATCATTCGACGCCGAATGCCTCTGCTGTATCTAAAATAAGCATAAATCGACCTACCCCGGGTTCCTTATCAACCACTAGTTCGCTTGGTTATCCACCGATTTCGAGTTCGATTTTACGTCCGCCGATTACGTTCGTTTCAAGTTGTTCAAATCCAATTATGTCGTCACAAGCAACAACTTCTTCTTCCGTGCCTGCAGTAGTGGTCCATATAGGCCAAATGCGCAGCAACTCGCTGCTCGTCACGTGGTACCGAAGGATCTCCCCATTTTCGATGGTAATCCAGTGGATTGGCCTTTGTTTTATAGTAGTTACACCACCTCAACCGAAATGTGTGGCTACACTGACGCTGAAAATTTGATGCGGCTACAGCGTTGTCTAAAAGGTAATGCCCTCTATGCTGTTGGCTGTCAACTTCTGCATCCGTCTTCGGTACCACAAATCATAGCAACATTACAGATGTTGTATGGTCGGCCTGAACAGGTGGTTAATAGTCTTATCAACAGAGTTCGTGCTACCCCGCCTCCGAAAGCCGATAAATTAGAGAGTGTAATAGGTTTTGGACTTGCCGTTCAGAACTTGTGTGGACATTTAATAGCCATGAACATGGAGAACCACTTGGCGAACCCTACTCTATTGCAAGAATTGGTCGGCAAACTACCTGCTGGTATCAAGCTAGACTGGGCGCTTTATCAACGACAAATTGCTCAAGCAGATCTTCGAGCTTTCAGCGATTATATGGCCGTGATAGCGTCGGCTGCCAGTAATGTTACCTTCAGCACGGAAGCAAGCGTAAAACCAGACAAGCAAAAGGGAAGAGAGAAGGGCTTTATCAACGCACATGTTGAAGAGTTGGAGAAGAAACACAAAAGTCACGAACTTCAGCGCCCAACAGGAACATCCAAAGAGAGACAGCCAGAACAGCAACGACCGTGTAATGTATGCCAGAGAATCGGCCATAAAGTTAGAGATTGCAACGTCTTCAAAGGCCGGAACATCGATGAACGTTGGAAGTTGGTGCAACAGCTCCATCTCTGCAGACGGTGTTTAACTTCCCATGGTAAGTGGCCATGCAAGGCATCGGGTTGTGGCATAGAAGGGTGCGAGTTGCGACATCACACGCTGTTACATCCTGGTAAACCCGAGGATAACGCAACAACATCCCGACAGCTGCCGGGACCAAGTGAACCTGCTACTGGAAAGCTGAATACCCATCGGCGGAAGCAGCGATCTACTCTTTTTCGCATCCTTCCCGTAACGTTGCATAGCAAGTATTCTTCAATCGACGTCTTAGCTTTTCTCGACGATGGTTCAGAATTCACCCTAGTGGAGAAGGAAGTTGCAGATCAACTCGGAGTTAAAGGAGATGTAGAACCACTTTGTTTACAATGGACAAGCAATGTAACTCGGACTGAATCGGAGTCAAGAGTAATCCCGTTGGAAATTTCTGGAAAGGGTATCAATAAGCGCTATTCCTTACAGCGAGTACATACTGTTGAGAGTTTGGATTTGCCCACTCAGTCGCTGAAATTTGATGAACTTGTTCAACAATTCCCATATCTACAAGGAATACCGGTAGAAAGCTATGGTGGAACCTCACCTAGAATTCTGATTGGTCTGGAAAATACTGAACTACTAGTCACATTGAAGATGCGTGCTGGTAGACCATCAGAACCTGTAGCGACCAAAACTAAGCTGGGCTGGACGATATATGGAACGGTCGAAAACTTACACGAACCATATCAACACCGTCTTTTACACATCTGCTCTGGTTTCAAAGATATGGAACTTCACGATGCGGTAAAGGAATTCTTCTCGATAGAAAACACCGGTGTAATGCCTGCACCCCTGGTTGAATCAGCTGATGACCTTCGCGCTCGAGAAATTATGGAACGAACTACGATTCGTACATCTTCAGGACGATTCGAAACCGGTTTACTATGGCGCTACGATTATTTTGAGTTTCCGGACAGCAGACCAATGGCGGAGCGACGTCTCAAGTGCCTCGAGCGGAGACTGCAGAAATCACCGGAACTTTACGACAACGTCAGACAACAGTTAGCTTCTTATATTTCCAAGGGATATGCTCGTCTGGTATCAAAGGAAGAATTGCTGAGTTTCGATCCTCGTAGGATCTGGTATCTCCCACTTGGTATCGTCTTAAATCCAAACAAGCCAGGGAAGATTCGCTTGGTTTGGGATGCGGCAGCGAAGGTGGATGGAGTGTCGTTTAACTCTATGCTGCTTAAGGGACCGGACCTGCTCACGTCCTTGCCTGCAGTTTTGCAGCGTTTCCGGCAGCGTCAAATAGCGGTGACAGGTGACATCAGGGAAATGTTTCACCAACTTTTGATACGCCCTGAAGATCGTCAAAGTCAGCTCTTTCTATGGCGGGATCATCCATCAACCGACATGCACACCTATGTCATGAACGCTGCCACGTTTGGTTCGACATGCTCACCGTGTTCCGCACAGTATATTAAAAATCGCAATGCGGAAGAATTGAAGAACGAATTTCCAGAAGCAACGGACGCCATAATATTCAACCACTATGTTGACGATTATCTGGATAGCATGGATTCCGTAGAAGAAGCGACAAAGATAGCAACGTCAGTGAAGGAGGTTCATGCAAAAGCCGGTTTTGAAATTCGAAACTGGCTGTCAAATTCAACAGAGGTCGTCAGACAGGTCGGGGAAGGAAAAACTTCAGTCGACACGAAAAGCATTGCGGCTGATAAATCAACAGACGCTGAGCGGATCCTTGGGATGCTGTGGCAGCCAACGGAAGATGTATTTACCTTTTCTACACGGTTTCGAGATAGTATCGCGCAGATCATGGAAGGTAGGATTGCTCCGACGAAACGTGAAGTTTTGAAGGCTGTAATGAGCCTGTTTGACCCACTCGGGCTATTGTCTGCTCTTGTTGTACAAGGAAAGTGTATCATCCAAGACATTTGGAGATCCAACATCGGCTGGGACGAAAAAATTCCCGAAGAAATCTTTCTTCGTTGGTGCCGTTGGCTAAACGTATTCAAAGAAGTGGACCAAATAACGATTCCGCGGTGCTACTTTTTGAATTATTCAAATAAGAGTTTGGACACTTTGGAGCTTCATGTGTTCGTAGATGCTAGCGAAGAAGCTTTTGCTTGTGTTGGCTATTTTCGTATAGTCGATCGAGGACAAGTGCGCTGCGCACTCGTATCAGCTAAATCTAAAGTCGCTCCGTTAAAACCCTTATCAATCCCACGGTTGGAACTGCAAGCAGCGGTCATAGGAAGCAGATTGGTAAAGTCGATTCAAGAAAACCACACTCTTCCAATTCGTCGTCGAGTTATTTGGAGTGATTCTAGTACGGTATTGTCTTGGATAAAATCAGACCTACGAAAATATCGTCAATTTGTGGCGGTTAGAGTCAGCGAGATCCTGGATGCGACCTGCGTATCGGAGTGGCGATGGGTTCCAACGCGTATGAACGTAGCTGATGAAGCTACGAAGTGGGTAAAAGCACCAAACTTCGCCGCCAATAGCCGATGGTTCGTTGGACCAGAATTTTTGTACCAGGATGAATCGGAGTGGCCGAAGAAAATTCTTCCCTTAAGAGACACTGTTGAAGAACTACGCCCGTTGCATGTCCACCATCGGAAAGCTTCTGAACCTCTAATTAAATACATCAGATTTTCCAAATGGGAGAGGTTACTTAGGACCACAGCATTTCTGCTTAGATACGTCAGTAACATAAGGAACATGGCTCGTGGTAAAGTTGCTGAGCTAAGTATCGTTTTGTCGCAGAAGGAACTACAACGGGCTGAGGCTTTCCTTTGGCGATCTGTTCAAGAGGAAGCATATCCTGATGAACTAATTGTCCTCGAAAAACAACAACTACAGTCGAACTCAGCAAAATTAGAAAAGACAAGCCCACTGCGGAAACTATCACCGTTCATCGGAGAATCAGGAGTGATCAGGCAGGATGGGCGAATTGGAAACGCTCACTACGTGTCTTACGATGCAAGGTTCCCGATAGTGCTGCCAAAGAATCACCATGTAACTGGCCTAATCTTGGATTGGTACCACCGTCAGTACGGACACTGTAATGTAGAGACGATAGTCAATGAAATTCGCCAAAGATTTCACATTTCGAATCTGCGCACAGAAGTTCGTAAGCAAATACGGAAATGCAGCTGGTGCACAGTCTACAAAGCAGCTCCTCAGCCACCGAGAATGGCACCCCTTCCAGATTCTCGCATAACTCCGTACGTACGTCCTTTCTCGTTCGTCGGGGTGGATTATTGTGGACCGTTCTTCATAAGAATCGGTCGAAGTAATGTGAAAAGATGGGTAGCATTATTTGTTTGTCAAACAGTAAGAGCGGTTCATCTGGAAGTCGCTAGCAGTCTGTCGACAGAGTCCTGCAAAATGGCCGTACGAAGATTCATCGCAAGAAGAGGATCACCACGAAGGATCTACAGCGATCAGGGGACTAATTTTCATGGAGCAAGGAAGGAGTTAGCCCAAGAAATGACTAGCATCAATCAGAAATTAGCGGAAACCTTCACGAATATCAACACTCAGTGGATCCTCAACCCTCCTGCTGCCCCACACATGGGTGGATCGTGGGAGAGATTAGTCCGCTCTGTGAAGACGGGTTTAGAAGTACTCTCGAAGAGCAGAAATCCAGATGAGGAAACGTTTGGGACGGTATTAGCCGAAGTAGAAGCCATCGTAAATTCTAGGCCGTTGACACACGTCGCGCTCGATTCAGAAGAAGATGAAGCACTCACACCGAATCATTTTTTGATGCTAAGTTCCAGCGGTGTGGTGCAGCCTGCTAAGCTTCCGGTAACGTCAACCGTTGCGCTCAAAACTAATTGGGGACATGCGCAACATCTTCTAGATCTTTTCTGGTCTAGGTGGATAAAAGAATACTTGCCGCAGATAAGGGGTCGCACGAAGTGGTTCGAGGACTCTCCACCTATAAAGCCTGGCGATCTGGTGATTGTGGTAGATGGAGGTATGCGGAACAGTTGGGTTAGAGGAAAGGTCGTGAGAACATACCCTGGCAAAGACGGCAGGATTCGTGTCGCTGACGTCCAAATCAACAGTAAGGTGCTTCAACGACCAGTAACAAACTTGGCGGTGGTCGAGGTGCAAAGAAGCGATATAGCTGGACAGACCTCCCAGCAATACGGGTCGGGGAATGTTAGCGACGGTCACTCGGTGTATACTGGCCTTGAACCGATCACAAATTCTGACAGGACGACTGACATTGACAGGACAAATTACAATGATGAGACAACTGACATTGACATTGAGAAAGAAAACAGAAAAGAAAGTAGTAACTGATATCACATGTGCAAATCAAAACTTATATCTTATTAGTACATATTAGTTAAAATCTTTACTGAATTTGTATCCTAATCATTACATGCAGAAAATCGATTCCATAAGACTGACACATCATCGTGCTCGGGATACTGTATTACATTATCAAGCGCGCATTTGCTCTCTCCAAATCTACCAATTTCCGAATACATACTGTGCGAAATCCTTCGTTTTGGCCGTTACATGGTGGTTTCACGCGGATTGTCCGTCGGTAAAGTGAATTCGTTGGGAAATTTACCATAAAAGTGATAAATTAGACAACTTACCGATAGCGTAAATATCACGCGGTGCAGCCACCGCTTGTGGCTATACCCACACATAGATCGTCGCGATAGTAGGTACCGAAAGACTTGTCCCGATCGGTAGGTTGTGTTAAAGCAAAAACAAAATCGGTAGTGGATATTTTTTTGGAATCCTGGATCTGAATTCTAAGTGGTGAACAGTAGTCTAGGACCAATGACGGATAGTTCCGCTGGCCCCTTCGGGGGTGCAGCAGGACTGAGAAGGAACAAACCAGATTGGATGATGGATCCAAACGACCTCGGACAAGTGATGGTGTTAATCCTCCGTCGAAAAACGGACGCAGCTGACGGGCAACGAGTACAAGATGAATCCCTACCTGATTCGATCATAGTAGGAACATCGATTGAGATCATCATCGGTAAGAAGGCAGCAAGGGCACTCAAAGCAACCCGTGAGGGTCGTGGGACGCGCTATCTGCTTCGTACCAGCTCTACTGAAATCATTGAAAAGCTGACAAAGATGACCGAGCTAACTGATGGTACAAAAATTGAAATAGTGCCCCACCCCACACTTAATACGGTCCAAGGGATCGTGTACGATCCTGACACCATTAACAAAGACGAGAAGTCCATTTTGGAGTACTTGGATTCCCAAGGCGTACATGCTGTGCGGAGGATCCAAAAACGTATTAATGGCACATTAAAAAATACCCCTCTACTGGTCCTATCATTCCGTGGCACAATTCTCCCAGAGCACGTATATTTCGGGTTGCTGCGAATTCAAGTGCGAATTTATTACCCCACACCCATGCTCTGTTTCAACTGTGGCTGCTATGGGCATTCGAGAAAGTTCTGCCAACAATCTGCTATCTGTCTGCGATGCTCGGCACCGCACCACGTATCCGAGGGAGAGCAGTGCACTAACCCACCTAATTGTCTTCACTGCAGTACAGAACATCAGGTCACGTCACGGGAGTGCCCCAAGTACAGAGAGGAAGAAAAAATTGTTCGCCTCAAAACCGATAAAGGGATCTCTTTCTCCGAAGCAAGGCGCCTGTGTGCCCAAGAGGCAAAAAGTCAAACGTTCTCTGGTATTGTTCAAGAGCAAATTCAACAAGAGCTGGCAGCTAAGGATCAACTAATCGCTACTCTACAAAAACAAGTTGCGGTATTAACTAAGGAACTCTCCGCCTTGAAGAAAATGCTAAGACCTGCCACACAAAGTCAATCACCAGCTCCACGCGATCGGCGACCGTCATTATCCAACCAAAAATCGTCTTCGCTAATGGCACCACCTATACAAAACTCTACCCAACACTCCACCGACCGCCCGTCCCGAAAAGATCAGCCCACCACATCACCGAAAGCGCCTCGACAAGAAGATCGCAAGACCAACAAATGTAGTGGTGGAATTCAAACACGTAGCAGAAGTGGTAAAAGGCATATGGAAGTTTCGCCTACTGAAGCCGCCCATAGCCGGGGTAAACGAATGCCTTCGCAACTCGATACCAATACTACATTTGTTGATATCGAGATGAACAATGGACCAGGGCCTTCATAACAAAATACGCACCGTCCCTTACGATTACGACTCCGCTACGATTATGGACATGAAGAAGGAAGAACGAAACCGACCAAACACGTTTGATGACTCCCGCAATTCCATGGACTCCGATAAACGACCCACAACTACTACGAACACATCTTCTAATACCGTCGTTACCAAGTTGAAATTTCAAACCTTCACGTCTGAAGAATACGACAGAATGCATAATCTCATCGTCGTACCATCAACGAGCAGAACGAGCAGCCATATTACAACAAATGATTCGCCAAGTGCGAGGCTCACCACGCCAACCCTGACCGAGGAAGTCCCGGAGTATTCCGAAGAGCCCTCGGCGGCAGTTGGTGTGGTTTGCCCACATCTCAGGGCAAGTATTCCTATACATCCTATATCTGTGAAACAGCCCAATCCCACTTTTATCCCAATCAACACAGGCTTCGATACTACACTCAATTCGACAACGTACAGTGTATGGCCTACGCCATTACACGCAAAAAGCTCCGAGTCATCAGCGAAAGTGGACTCTCGAAAGATATCGTATGGAACTAAACGAAATAGCGGCATATTCCGATCCTCTTCGAACTCAAACTTCCACCATGGCTCCATTCATCAACACAAGACAGACATACCAGTTAGATGCACAAGACTCACAGCAACAATCGATTCGCCAAGCGCGAGGCCTACCACGCTGACCCTGACCGGGGATGTTCCGGAGCAATCCGAAGAGCCTCCGGCGGCAGTCAGCGTGGTCTGCCCACACCCATGGGCAAGTATTACTTCAAATTTTATATTCGAAGAACCCAATACTGCATCTGTTCCAATTATCCCAGGCTTTGATGCTAGATCGAGATCAATGGAGAGCAACAGTACATCACCTACCAGCGTACTTCAACATAGCCACGGCAATGTTCATCAACCTGCAGCCATCTTTGATTCGCCAAGCGCGAGGCCTTCCACGTCGACCCTGACCAGGGAGGTGCCGGATCCATCCGAAGAGCCCCTGGCGGCAGTCGACGTGGCTTGCCTGCAACTCTCGGCAAGTATAGCTTCTTTTTCGCCCAAAGATCAGTCAACTGCCACTTCTCTTCCTACCAACACAGACCTCAACATAGAAGTAAATTCAAGGGAGGTCACTACAGCCACAACCGTTCCCCTGCAAACATCGGTTGAAGATTCTCCAGCGGAATTGGACTACTCATCGTACTGGAATCCAATCGGGACCGAATTCAACAACCACATCGCCGACTTGCAGTCACCGTTACAAACATCAACCGATTCGGATTCCTGTGTTACCGAAACGAACGAAAACAGCCCAACGTTCGCAATTCAGTGGAACATATGTGGGCTCCGCTCCCATCTAAGCGAACTACAGATCCTTTTAGCAAAATACCAGCCTGTAATAGTGTGCTTACAGGAAACCAATGGAGACTACCGAAAGCTAAGCCCTAGCTGTCTGGGGAAGCTGTCGAAAAACGGACGCAGCTGACGGGCAACGAGTACAAGATGAATCCCTACCTGATTCGATCATAGTAGGAACATCGATTGAGATCATCATCGGTAAGAAGGCAGCAAGGGCACTCAAAGCAACCCGTGAGGGTCGTGGGACGCGCTATCTGCTTCGTACCAGCTCTACTGAAATCATTGAAAAGCTGACAAAGATGACCGAGCTAACTGATGGTACAAAAATTGAAATAGTGCCCCACCCCACACTTAATACGGTCCAAGGGATCGTGTACGATCCTGACACCATTAACAAAGACGAGAAGTCCATTTTGGAGTACTTGGATTCCCAAGGCGTACATGCTGTGCGGAGGATCCAAAAACGTATTAATGGCACATTAAAAAATACCCCTCTACTGGTCCTATCATTCCGTGGCACAATTCTCCCAGAGCACGTATATTTCGGGTTGCTGCGAATTCAAGTGCGAATTTATTACCCCACACCCATGCTCTGTTTCAACTGTGGCTGCTATGGGCATTCGAGAAAGTTCTGCCAACAATCTGCTATCTGTCTGCGATGCTCGGCACCGCACCACGTATCCGAGGGAGAGCAGTGCACTAACCCACCTAATTGTCTTCACTGCAGTACAGAACATCAGGTCACGTCACGGGAGTGCCCCAAGTACAGAGAGGAAGAAAAAATTGTTCGCCTCAAAACCGATAAAGGGATCTCTTTCTCCGAAGCAAGGCGCCTGTGTGCCCAAGAGGCAAAAAGTCAAACGTTCTCTGGTATTGTTCAAGAGCAAATTCAACAAGAGCTGGCAGCTAAGGATCAACTAATCGCTACTCTACAAAAACAAGTTGCGGTATTAACTAAGGAACTCTCCGCCTTGAAGAAAATGCTAAGACCTGCCACACAAAGTCAATCACCAGCTCCACGCGATCGGCGACCGTCATTATCCAACCAAAAATCGTCTTCGCTAATGGCACCACCTATACAAAACTCTACCCAACACTCCACCGACCGCCCGTCCCGAAAAGATCAGCCCACCACATCACCGAAAGCGCCTCGACAAGAAGATCGCAAGACCAACAAATGTAGTGGTGGAATTCAAACACGTAGCAGAAGTGGTAAAAGGCATATGGAAGTTTCGCCTACTGAAGCCGCCCATAGCCGGGGTAAACGAATGCCTTCGCAACTCGATACCAATACTACATTTGTTGATATCGAGATGAACAATGGACCAGGGCCTTCATAACAAAATACGCACCGTCCCTTACGATTACGACTCCGCTACGATTATGGACATGAAGAAGGAAGAACGAAACCGACCAAACACGTTTGATGACTCCCGCAATTCCATGGACTCCGATAAACGACCCACAACTACTACGAACACATCTTCTAATACCGTCGTTACCAAGTTGAAATTTCAAACCATCACGTCTGAAGAATACGACAGAATGCATAATCTCATCGTCGTACCATCAACGAGCAGAACGAGCAGCCATATTACAACAAATGATTCGCCAAGTGCGAGGCTCACCACGCCAACCCTGACCGAGGAAGTCCCGGAGTATTCCGAAGAGCCCTCGGCGGCAGTTGGTGTGGTTTGCCCACATCTCAGGGCAAGTATTCCTATACATCCTATATCTGTGAAACAGCCCAATCCCACTTTTATCCCAATCAACACAGGCTTCGATACTACACTCAATTCGACAACGTACAGTGTATGGCCTACGCCATTACACGCAAAAAGCTCCGAGTCATCAGCGAAAGTGGACTCTCGAAAGATATCGTATGGAACTAAACGAAATAGCGGCATATTCCGATCCTCTTCGAACTCAAACTTCCACCATGGCTCCATTCATCAACACAAGACAGACATACCAGTTAGATGCACAAGACTCACAGCAACAATCGATTCGCCAAGCGCGAGGCCTACCACGCTGACCCTGACCGGGGATGTTCCGGAGCAATCCGAAGAGCCTCCGGCGGCAGTCAGCGTGGTCTGCCCACACCCATGGGCAAGTATTACTTCAAATTTTATATTCGAAGAACCCAATACTGCATCTGTTCCAATTATCCCAGGCTTTGATGCTAGATCGAGATCAATGGAGAGCAACAG
>NW_018736353.1:0-49823 GCF_002204515.2 Aedes aegypti | reverse complement strand
TGTATTTTATACCTCGGGAGTATTGATGATTCTTTAGTTCAAGACCAGTAAAACTAGCTTGAATAAATTTATTTGCAAAATTATTAATTTGAACACGCTTTATTCGTGCTGTTCGGAATTTGAATCAAGGTGTTCGGAATATGAGACAGAATGAACGCAGTGTTCGGCATTTGAATCCAAATGTTGTTCCATACTTTTACGTTAAAACAATACTAAACAAGTTCAAATAAACATTTTTATCAGCACACTACACAGCTAACAGTTAGGCTTTCCGAAGAAATTAAAACTTTTACAAATATCAGTTAATTTTTGCCTGCCAGATGCATTTGAAGTCATTGCTGACCTTAAGTGTTCGGAATTTGAGTCAAAACGGTACTTCACTGAGGCCTTAAGTGTCCGTAATATGAATCAAAACGGTACTACTGTATCACAGCCTACGCGATTGAAAAATACTGAAGTTAGCAAACCACGGATGTATGTCCTCGTGAGTTCTCTTGAAGTGTATGTTTGTGCTTTTGGCAATATTCCAGGTAAAATTTTGTTTTTGTAATAGCAAAAAAATGTTGTATGCAACTCGTTGCAAAACTCGATTTTTTCGTTGGTTAGATGTACAACTGGTGCTGAAAAAAACAACTTGTCCATTTTGTATACAAAACAGCCAATGCGTAGTTTATTCTGTCCAGTACGATTTACAGTATTGAGAATTAGGGGCCTTCCTTAGCGGAGAGGTTTTAGTCCGTGGTTACAAAGCAACGCCATGTTGAAGGTATCTGGGTTCGATTCCCGGTCGGTCCAGGATTTTTTCGTAATGGAAATTTTCGTGACCTTTCTGGGCACAGAGTATCATTGTATCTGCCACACGATCGATATACGAATGCGAATATGGCAACTTTGACAAGCAAACATTCTCAGTCAATAACTGCTAAAGTGCTCATAAAAACACTAAGCTAAGAAGCAGGCTCTGTTCCAGTGAGGACGTTATGCCAAGAAAAAGAAGTAGTACTGAGAATCTATAATAATAATAATATTTTTTTTCAATTCTTTCAGTTGGTGGCCTTATCGTCTCCACTTTCGAGAACTCATTACGAAAACATTCAATAATTTATGAACCGTGAATTACAGAAACTGCAATCAGCAACTCGTGTGGTTTGTAGACGACAACAGTGTCTCGTGATTAAAATTCTCTATATTTCGTTAACGTTTGTTTGACATTAATCGTCTTTATCAATTTCTTAAAATCACCCTTTCGAACCCGGTGGAATGGAAACATCTTTCGCTCGTTTGCTTGAGATGTACTCGATCAACGATGAGCTGAATGGTAGTCAAGAACTGTTGTGCTTATGATTGATAATGAAATGCAGTCGATGATGAGGCAGTTCAGAGACAGTTCTGTCCTAGAATTATGATCAATGACTATGGTAAAAGTATTGAGTAGTGTCGCTATGTTGAATAATGAACGGTATGAACAAAAAAAATAAATTTAAAGTTTTCAAGAACTTCGCATTCGACACAAATGTTGAAAAACGATCTTAAGCTTCGTAAGGGTCAAAGTAGTGCTTTGAAACACAGCATCGTTCGTATTAGTGCATATTAATCCCCAATTACATTTTCATCGGAAATGCTTTGTGGCAGGTAGGTTACCTAAATTGTTTTATTACGCTACTTACACATCGCCTATTAACAACTTGTGCTTTTGTTTTATCGTTTCTTCAATGCCAATTTTGTTGAAGTATCGAAACACACAAATCTCATTTTGATTATATCGAAGAAAAACATGCTCTAAATTTATTCAGTAAAACTATGTCTCATTGAAGAGCGATAATTTTTATATAACTTCTTAATTCTTCATTTCCCGTTACTATGCAATTTCTCAGGTATTATGTAAAAGAAGCTCCATATCAAGAATGTCAAAATGTTTTTAAGAAAATGATTTAAAAAATTACTCCCTTAGAAAAATCTCATTATTTTCTATTATTTTGTAGAGGTTTTTGAAATTTTCAACTTACAGAACTGTAACTTTGTGTTTAGAATAATAGAAGTGAAAGTCGGTTTTCATACAAAATGCTCAGAGAATCAAACTTTCAGCACGCTAAAATTGAGCATTTCTTATGAAAGTCGCTCTCAACTAAAATTATTCTGAACACAATTGTACGTCGAAAATCAGACTTTTGAATACTACTACTACGGTGTACCATTGCATTCTTTGATTCTTCATTAATTCATTCATTGTTTCTTATTGCAAAGTTTCAGACCATTCGGCCGACAAAAATCCGATATGCCTAAGTGAATCATTTAAGTGCCCTAGTAGCTCTGCACCCTCTACCAAAATTTGAACGAATCTATCAAGTCTAAAAGTAATCGTCCATTGAACACGAGGTCATTTTTTTGGCTATCCGGACCCCCCTTCTCCCTCATGGTCTTTTATCCATACACAAATTTTAAAATTTGTATGGATCGTGGTCATTGGTCAGTCTTCGGCAAAGTTGTAGCTGACGAATGTATCTAACATTATCAGCGTAGCATTAAAAATCCTCAAAAGCACACGAATAAACACTACGTCCGAATGAATGAATAACATCCTTTTCCTATAGAAATTCCCATACTTTGAAGGGCTTGTGCAGTTTCAGTTTTCATCCAAAAGAACTCAAATTTTGGGAGGACTCTCAGAATTTGATGTAGAATCGAATGAACGATGTGGAGCAAAAGCAATCTTTTGAACCACCCTAATATAGGTGGTGGTACTTACGATTCTCATACAAAATAAGCATTATTTGTGCTTTATGTATCACTTAGCTGAGAAGCAGGTTTTGTTCTTGTTAGGGCCCGACACAAGAAAGAAGATGATTATTTTTAATGCAAATATCGACTAATTTAGATAAATCTATGATTTTGGTTGAGTTTGATTAAGTTGTACACAGTGGTCAAAAATATTTACTGAATCCTTATTGGTTCAGACTCCGGTAAAAAGTTTGAGGCTATCAGAATTTCCCCAGAATATAAAACATGTTTTTTCCCAATGATTGCCAAACGTTCAGCTCAATGACTGCCAAGTATTCGTACATGCGTGTGTATGCTTAAGTTGGAGCAGTCAAATCAACTCCGCCTTAGTTTTTGTGTGTACCGCGAGAGAATTTTTGCATGGAGATAATACGGCAATCAAACAATCAGAAAATAATGGTACGAGACTATATAAGTTCGTAAAAGAGCATATGGTTACGAGTTGTAAGAAGCAAGAAGAGGCTTGGAGACGAAAGGTGGTCACATCAGTCTTTAAAACTAAATTGTGCAAGAAGGTTGTGCTTCTGATTCACCTAAGGTTCTCATCTTCTGGTCAAGAAACTGATTTAATTCTTCAGATGCTCTTTACCTTTTCAGTGGACAGTAGGGTGAGTTGACTTCATGAAAAACTCAAAGATTTTCAAACCTTTTTCGTGATTTTCAAAATTTTATTCCAGGCGAGTTTTCATTGAAAGGCTAGACAAATTTGTTCATTTTTTTTAATTATTTCAATCTCAAGTGGTTTTGGTGAAGATGCAACGTAGCCATGCCTGGAATTTCGGAGAGCACAATTCTAAAGAACCAAACAGTCGATCAGTCCGCGAATTTCAACCATTGGTAACCAGGTACAAATGTTCAAATTTGAGCTGTTGAAATTCCAGGTGGCTTTGCTTGACCTATATCTTCAAGTAAGGTGGATTATTCAATACTGTACTTTCAAGTGGACTCGACCATACAATACTGTAAGAGGTCACGATTGTCTCAGAATGTGATCTATTTATTTTATACAATTACATTACAACTCGTTTTCAAAATTCTGTTACTAATTATATGACATGAAGAAACAGAATTTTGGAAACGAATTGTCTATTTGCCTGACGTTACGACTCGACAGTTTTTGAAGATAACAAAGATATACTATTGTGGGCACTATTTAAGTGGAAAAATGTTTCATTGTGCTGCACTGTGTTTTATTTTGTCGATTTCGTGCGCTTTTTGAATAGCGCCCAAACCGCTGATTTTCACGCGATAGTTTGTACTGGGAAGATTTCTCGTATATTGAAGCACATCTCTCGGAGCCAAAAAAATAGCACCTAGCAATGAAATAGAAAAACTACATTTTTGCGATTCCGTTGCAAATCAATCAACTTTTTATTGATAAGATGCGCAACATTATGGCTGCTTTTCCTACAAAAACAATGCTGAAAAGTGCTATTTTTCAGCACTGGTTTCGGTGCTGTAAAGTAGCACTTTTTAGTTCTGTTTAGGAGGCGTCAGCCAAATATCCCAGTCTATTCTACCATAGCATCTGATTCTATATCTGATGTGCGATCCATATGCAAGACTGGTGACATTGTTTGCGCGATAAAAAGTTAGAATCGGTTTCTCGCCGAGGTTGGATTTTTCTCAGAATCTATGCGAGATATCTTCGGAAGTGGTACATTCGATTAGCTCCCGGGTGCGTTCTAATGTGCCTGTGAAGAACCCCACTGAACTGATTGCACGGCTTAGCTCAATTGCTTGTCTAGATCGATACGATATCATTGGATAACTGGGAAGCTAGGGTATGTATAGGTGGGAGCTATAATCAAAATAAACCTTACAAGGAAAACAATAGTGTGGATTACTTCGAAGTTGAAGTTAAAACTATATTTTTCTGAAATTAAATAAAATTATACTGCTCTATTGAAAATAGTGGAATAATACGGTAGTTGCAGTGTATCTAGTAGTGGAATAGGAGCTGACTGGTAAAACATGTGAATTATTGATTGTTCATTATAACATAACGGTTTTGCTAGCAGGATGTGCACCGACAAGGTCCCAGTTAATACGCTGCGTAATTACTGTATTTAGGATTACCATCTAATTGAAAAGAGTGAGTAGGTGCATTAATCTAATAAAAAAAACTAGTTTACCTATTCTATAGACTAGTACCGTAACGAACCGTGGTAGACGGCTGATCGAATTCTCATTGCAAGAGGAACAACAGGAGAAACTATCTTGTAAGTCAGAACAAAATTTGTAATAATGTACTTATTATATGACCATATTAAAATTGCAGTTTTAAGCTGCTTGTAAGCTGCTACGAAACATTAGGAAAAAACCCACTGCCGAAGTGAATCAAAACTGCCAAGAATAGAATCCGGCTCCCTACTATGTTGCAGCCTACGCGATTGAAAAATACTGAGATGATATTACACATACATGTACGCCCACGTGGTTTCTGTTGAAATGTTTGTTTGTGCTTCTGGAAATGATCCAGTTTAAACGGCATTTTTCGTAATAGCAAAAAATGTTGTATGCAACTCGTTGCAAAACTCGATTTTTTCAGCACTCGTTGTATTTATCCAACTTGGTGAGCCTCGTTGGATAAATGTACAACTCGTGCTGAAAAAATCATCATTTGGCAACTTTTTGCATAAATAACTATTTCACAAAATTTTGATAGACATATGATGTCTTCGGCAAAGTTGTAGGAGTTGCAATTTGAAACAACTACGTCGAAGATACGATTTTTCTATCTCTTATACTTTTTGAGATATCGTTAAATGTGAATGACACCTTAAAATAATATTTTTCGTCATAAATTTTTTCCAAGATTTCGATTATTTTTTTATATTTTCTACAAAGTTGTGGGCATTTTTTTAATTATCGGACAGGTTTGGGCCGGAGGTTCTCCGATTTGCATGAAATTTTCACCAGAGGTAGAGCTCGTGGATACATGACCAAAAGTGAAATTCAAAAAAAATATAGTGGCCTATTCTCCCGGAATACTCTAGATGAATTTTCACGATTTCTCTATATACCTCAAACTTTGAAAATCATATCTCCTGAACTATGCATCGTAGAACAAAAGTTTTTTGTCAAATCTAAAGGAAATTCTCAGCAGTCTATTAAAAATATAAAAAGAAAAACATTTTCTCGGAAAATTTTTTACCACATTCTCCATGTGGAGAAAATTGTCGGAAAAATAGCGAAAAAACTATCGTCTGTATCATGAAAAATTTTCAAAAAAATATGTTTTGTTTCATCAATCCATACTCTAACTTTCGTCCATAGACGCCAAAGTGGTATCTTTTACCCGTTTAGGCGACAGAACTGAAAAACCGATGATCACCCGCACGCTTCCCATAGAAATGTGTTCTATTGTGGGCCTCATAACCGTGCGCTAACGGCGGCGGTAATTACACGCATTGTAAGTGTAACGCAGTAAACCATCCTTTCCTTTCCAGTCAGAAGAAGCTTTTCGTCAATTCGGAGCACTGTCCTTTGGTCTGTTAGGTGTTTTGTGTGCCCTTCATTAGCAACGTTATTTAGTATTAAAGCTAACAGCCTTCTATGAAAGCCGCACGGAAGTTCTTGTTACAATCAATCATTATGGTAACGTTTTGAAGGATCAAATCTCAAGATCCGCTTTCTCGAAAACTTATGAATATATTGTTAATATGTTGTTTCGGCCAGGACGTCTTTCCTACGTTGTGTCTTTTATGATAAAAAGGACGGCAAATCAAGCGAACGGCTTCACTTTAACAGATTTATTACTACTGAGAGGCAGCATGCCTACTCGGTGGAGAAACGAAAGAAACTACATTCTTACAAATTCAATGGGTGCGCCTTATATAGGCGCAGGATACGGCCAGACAAAACATACAATAATTATTCATTACGCGCGTACGCTTCTTAATACAGTTTGGCGCACTGTTGGGTTGGCGCCAACTGTAGAGGCTGCACGCTGACTGGCAGTGGAATATTCCACAGCAGCCATCAATGGAACAATTGATAGAGTCCCTGAGTGTTATACAGTTGATTGATATTATATACATGCAAATACTATACAATATTCTTCCAAGGAACAATCAGAATTTATATCAAATATATCAATTTGTATAGAAACAAAACTGAAAATTTATTCGCGCGCTTTAGTTAATTATCCAATTCATTTGATAAATTGAACAACATTTGAAAAAAGGCAAGAAAATTACAAATAGCACTTTTATGTACGCATAAATATCCTTTTTGCTTGGCAACTATATGATGTACTGAGGGTCAAGCATGGGAAACACTCACTCAGTTATTGTGTTTCCCTCACTCGCTTCCACGCACAGTCGGGAGCGAGAAAGCCGTTTTCTTAACCAAGCGAACGTTTCAATTTCCAGTGCCCATTCTGCTTCTTCTGGCGAGCACTAAGCGAAACAAAAAACGGCATCTGATCAGTCGAATGTAATACCAAAATTCGGACAAAGGACAAACATTCAAAAGGGGCCCAAGAGGTCTTGAGCCTTTTTTCAGAAACGTTGCTGTTGAGCCCTTTTTTAGCCCGCCCACGCAAACTAACCCCACTATCAGAAAGATTGCTGTTAGCCTCTCCTGATAGTGGTATTGGTGAGCGTGATCGAGTTGAATTGGGTTCAACAGCGGCTTGCAAAGCCAATGTTTAACCCAAGTTGTTGTGCCCTTTTGAAATGGTTTGTCCAGGAATGATTGTTTACATTCTGATTCCGTTCGAATGGCATTCAGGTTGAGTGCCAATGAGCGTTCACTGAACTGGCAGTCCACACCACGGAATGATTCAGTGAGTAGGAATCCTCTCAGTCAGTTTCAATGAATTCGGCGAATGGATGCTAAGTGCATTAACTCGTGCCTCGCAAATACAAGTGTATTGGTATTCACTTCTCTTCACGTTCCTTCCGATTGTCGCTTTTACACAACCGGTTTCGACGCTTTCATGCTACACTCACCCCTAGGACGGTTCAGCTATCACTGAATGTTCGATAGCAGCAGATTTTTTGCTATTTTTCATCGGTGGCGTTCGGCGTGAGTGAGTGAATTTTCCCATGCTTGCTGAGGGTCAGTTCCTATTACCTATATTATTAAATGTTACTATCGTTTGCAATTAAAGACTGCTGGTCTCAATAGTAAAGGTTACGAATAAAGGACATACAAAACACCTAACAGACCAAAGGACAGTGCTCCGATTGACGAAAAGCTTCTTCTGACTGGAAAGGAAAGGATGGTTTACTGCGTTACACTTACAATGTGTGTAAATTACCGCCACCGTTAGCGCACGGTTATGAGGCCCACAATAGAACACAGTTTTCTATGGGAAGCGTGCGGGTGGTCATCGGTTTTTCAGTTCTGTCACCTAAACGGTAAAAGATACCATTTTTGCTTCTATGGACGAAAGTTAGAGTATGGATTGATGAAACAAAAAATATTTTTTTGAAAATTTTCCATGATACAGACGATAGTTTTTTTCACTATTTTTCCGACAATTTTCTCCATGGTGAAAAATTTTCCGAGAAATGTTTTTCTTTTTATATTTTTAATAGATTGCTGAGAAAATTTCCTTTCGATTTGACTAAATTTTGTTCTACGATGCATAGTTCAGGAGATATGAATTTTCAAAGTTTGAGGTATATAGAGAAATCGTGAAAATTCATCTAGAGTTTTCCGGGAAAATAGGTGTTTGCAACTCGGATGAAGTACCCATTGTAAGCCCTCTCGTCGCAACATAGAATGTATTCGGCATTAGCAGCTGTTTCATTGAGAAGACCGAAACGATGACGTAACAGCGTAACACTTTCGGTCGTCGAAATTTGGAACCCATTGTTTGTAAGAGATATAGTTTTCCCAACGTCGGCACCCAGCTCGGTTGTAGCTAATAATTATCATTTTAAACTCTTGACGCGAAATAGATAAATGTTATTTGTGTACTAGAATAAATGTGTTTTGCCCAATAAATGTGTAGATAATTATGTACCAAAATTTTGTGGAATAAATAGTGCAAATGTGCGTAATTTGAAGTGTCCCAAGTGAATAACCGGAGAGAAACCCACCCAAGACTATTGGAAGACAGTATCCAATCCAACGAAGAACTTGTCCGCCCAGGAATTCCCACCGGTTAACCCACAAGGCTCCTAATACAGTCCACTCACTCGGAAGGAAAAGGACCAGCTCCCAAACATTGGTCCTTCGAGCCGGATTCATCGGAAGGATAGTGATCTTCAAATCGCCATTGCACATTTCCAAGGAGGATCGTTGGCGCAATTAGTAAGGAGCAAGCCAAAACGCCATCGCAATAAATTAGCAACAAAAGCGCACTCACCGTTTCTCAGCGTATCGAACTGCCCGAGCGAACATTCATCCTTTTCGCTCAATCATCACGCAGCTGATCGACCAACCAATTCCAATTAGAACGGCCGATCATCCAATGCCATTCTTTTGTGGTACTTCTTCTTCTTCTTCTTTCTGGCATTACGTCCCCACTGGGACAAAGCCTGCTTCTCAGCTTAGTGTTCTTATGAGCACTTCCACAGTTATTAACTGAGAGCTTACTGTGCCAATGACCATTTTTACATGCGTATATCGTGTGGCAGGTACGAAGATACTCTATGCCCTGGGAAGTCGAGAAAATTTCCAGTCCGAAAAGATCCTCGACCGGTGGGATTCGAACCCACGACCCTCAGCTTGGTCTTGCTGAATAGCTGCGCGTTTACCGCTACGGCTATCTGGCCCCCTGGCTTTTGTGGTACTATCACCCCGAAATCATAAAATCAGGCTGATTGCCTTGGTTTATCCAGGTAATTAAAACACTTACAGTATATGTCCTGCCGTTGCTGGACCACTGTCGGTTTCTACACCGTTTTTTTTCTTTTTCACCACAACACATTGCACTGCACTGCCAACGAACTGTTCCCCGACGGTACAACAACAAACCGCAACCAAAACAAACAACGAGCACTTTCATTGATTCCACCGCGACGAATCGAATCGACTACAATTGAACGAAAATCACCACCGGATTTCGTTCAACTTTCTTGTTTTGCGACCGGAGTTTCAACCATTCCATTGTGTTTATCACTTCACTGATTGAGTAAGGAAATTGCCCGCACTTTTCCCGTTGGTAAACGCGCCGATCTAACCAACCAAAATACCACCGACGAGAACTAAACGGAGACTGTCGTTTTCAACTGATCCCGACGGCAAACGTGTGGACTGGACGGAGAGCAACAAAAACAACACCACCGACGGCGTTTCACACAGCGTGCGACTGGACCATTGGTAACGACGAACTACTTGTTTGCACAGGTCAGTGTTATTGTATTACACCAATGTATATGTCTTGTCGAAGCGGGAGTAGAAAGCTTTCTACAAACATATTTCTCTCGTGACTGTGGATGTGTCCAACATATTTTCGTGGAAGCACAATCGAGTGGCCGCTGATGCGATTTTCGATTGATGTTTTCACTATTGCGGAAAAACAGTTTTGTGAACCGTGATATTCCGGCACACTGTTATTTGGATCGTTTGAAGCGCAAATACTGATTTCTCAGGTTAGTTAGAACAGTATATGCCTTGCCGAAGTTGGACACCACAGAGTACTACATAATTGCTTCTACTTTCGTGTGATATTTCTGGACGATTGAGGGATCTGTCGATACAAGCCTTCAACCAATTAAGTAATCAACCGGTTAGGATCTGTTGAAGTGCATACCTGTAGAAAGGGTGTAAAATCCTGTTTTTCCAGGTAAATATAGAACAGCTCTACAGTGTATGTCTAGCCGAGGCTAGGAATCAGCAGAATATTACACCTACGTTTTTTGTATTTGAACCCTCTGTCCAAGCGCGAGTGTGAAGATGCCGGCCACGACGTCCGCCGCCAAGAAAACTCCAGCCATGAGGACCCTGAAGACAACGCTGCGGTCGCTCCTCAACATGTTTCAGGACATTTGTGGGTTTGTCGATAAGTTGAGTGTAGTGACAAGTGCGAGTCAGGTGAAGGTGCGACTAGAGAAATTAGATGAATTGTGGGAAAGGTGTGAACGATGTGATCCTGGACATCGAGACCCACGAGGACTTCACCGAGAAGGATGAGATCTACACCACACAGCGATCTGAGTTCGGCAGCAAGGTATTACGATATGAAGTCACTGCTGCTGGACAAAATAAAGGAACTGGAGGAACCCCCAGCTTTAAACCAACCATTCGCAGTCTGGATACATCGCAACAGGCCGACCATGGAGCACGTGCGATTGCCGCAAATCAAGTTTGCAAACTTTCGATGGCAACATTGACGAGTGGCTGAGCTTCCGCGACTTGTATACGTCGCTCATACACTGGAAGGCGGACTTACCAGATGTAGAAAAATTCCATTATCTGAAAGGTCTTGGCAGGTGAAGCGAAGGCTCTGGTGGACCCACTGGCAATAACAAGAGCCAACTATCAGATCGCATGGGACACACTCACCAAGCGATACAATGACAGCAAGCAGTTGAAGCGGAGGCAGGTGCAAGCCACTCTTCAAGCTCCCGAAGCTGACTAAGGAGTCGGCTTCCGATTTGCAATCCCTGCTGGAAGGATTTGAACGAACGGTTCAAACCTTGGATCAGTTAGTTCAACCCGCCGATTATAAGGATCTACTGCTTATGGACATCCTGTGTGCTCGCCTAGATCCAGCCACAAGGAGGAGCTGGGAGGAATTTTCATCGATGAAGGAGCAGGATAGCGTCAAGGATCTGACCGAATTTCTCCAACGTAGAGTCAAGGTTCTGGGATTCCTACCTACGAAATCGTCCGATTTGAAGCCAGAACTTCCAGTGTTGAATAGGAAACCTTCCAACCCACACTTCAGCTACAATACAGTTCAGTCAACACGGGGACGCTGTTTAGCATGCTCGGAAATCCACCTGCTTTACCAATGTCCGACTTTCCAACGGATGTCCACAACTGACCGCGACAAGGTGTTACGAAACAACGCTCTCTGCAGGAACTGTTTTAAGCGCGGACATCGAGAGATGGATTGTCCCTTTCGTTTTGTGTGTCGGAACTGCAGGGGCAAACACCACACTTTGGTTTGTTTCCGACCGTCTTCTAATGAGAACAGGAATGGATCCCCAATCGAACGAACTGCAGCAGTGGGCAGCAGTACCCAATCACCAGGGAGGTCGAAGATTCCCCAAGGAACACCTACCCTGGTATCCTCCAACGTATCCTGCAACCGTACATCGTCGGTGCTTCTAGCAACAGCTATCGTTTTAGTGGAAAGTGAGGATGGAACTCTAGTTCCGGCCAGAGCACTTTTGGATTCCGGATCAGAGTGTAACTTCATGACGGATCGCTTCTCGCAACAGTTGAGGGTTCAACGGCAACGATCAGAGGTTTCAGTGTTTGGAATCGGGCAAGCCAGCACGAAGGTGAAGCAAAAGGTCGCAGTTACAATAAGATCAAGAAAGTCAGAATTCTCGAGAAGGATGGAGTTCCTGTTACTACCAAGGGTGACAGCGAATCTTCCAATAGCCAATGTGGACATGGCTGGATGGGAAATCCCAGCCGGCGTGGAATTGGCAGACCCAGCCTTTTTCACATCCAAGACTGTCGACTTAGTGCTAGGAATCCAGCACTTTTTCACTTTTTTCAATACCGGAAATGAAGTCCTGCTAGGAGAAGGTCTACCCTCTTTAAATGAGTCGGTGTTTGGATGGGTAGTGTCCGGATGTGTGAACGGACCACACGATAACAATCGCATAACCTGCAATATTGCGATTCGTTTGAAGGAGCGACTTCCCAATTTTGGTCCTGCGAAAGATCGATTCACCAAATAATTATTCCCGGGAGGAAGTGCGCTGCAAGAAACAGTATATTCAATCAGTTCGAAGAGGTTCGGACGATCGATACGTAGTCGCACTACCAAAGAGTGAAGCCGTTTTTTTGGAAGGCTTGGCGAGTCAAGGGATATCGCTTACCGACGGTTTCAAAGCCTGGAACGTAGATTGTTGAAGGATTCAGCGCTGCGTGACCAATACAACCAGTTTATGGAGGAATACCTAGAGCTAGGTCATATGCGCAAGGTGGATGCGAATTCGGAAGGACACAATAGGATTCGTTCTTACCTACCCCATCATCCAGTAGTAAAGGAGAAAGGCACCGGATACTGAAGCAGCTTGCTTTGGATGAGCAAGCCGACCCAAGAAACATTTGCCTATTTTATAATCATTTATTAGGCAATTTTTCACAACTACATACTGAATAGTTGCTCTATTATATTACTTTGCAGCTGCTACGCACACATTGTTCAAGCAAATCTGGCGAAATTATTCAGCTTCTTATCATTTAGTGATTATAATCATATATTGTAATGATGTTTATTCAGGTTTCACTTAGCTTAATAAGGATTGATGATTTAACAACGCTAGTTTAACAAACTACATTATTGCAGTTTAATTCAGCATCATGTTTAACAACATTTTAATTATTTCCAAGTGAAGCCTTCGTTCAGGCGTTGTTCACACAAATTTGGAGAAGTTATAAAGCGTGTCGTTGTACATTGACTTTATTCTACAACTTCAAAATCGCTTTATAAGCATTCATCTCAGCTTTTATTCAACTGCCACAAAATTGATTGAAAACAAATAAATGACTAAAAATAGCTAATACCGTATACATCAAATGCAGTGTATACCTTTACCATGATTTAATAACCACACTTTTAATAATTACCTGAATACTGGATTCAAACTCGAGACCTTCCCATCGTCAGCGGTATACCTTGCCATCTGCGCCATCCTTGAATTCATATATCAGCTTTCTAGTGCCCAATATAAACCTCTTGTAGCTGATTATTGATCATGCTTGAGCTTCTATTCAACAATTGATTAGTTATGCTGCTATGCTGATCAACAACTGAATAAGCGCATTTCTTCTGCTGCTGTTCAGTACTGATGCAAGCTGTACTCAGTCGGCTATTTATAGCACACAGTGAGAAAATTTATTTCAATGCTGGTCAAAAATAAAGTTTATTCACAAAGTAAAAATAGTCTGATATGATTAATCGAATTTCATAATAAGTTTTAACTTGTTAAAACTTCAATTGAAATCTTCATCTAACTATACTAAAATTCATTTATTAAATGTATAATATTTCTACTAGGTTAATATTTTAATTATTTGTCGTACTTCTTCCATCTATTAAACATTATACAAATATAAAATATATTTCATTCAATAATCCTATGTCAGAAGACTGATTCAAAATATTTTCTAAACATAATTGAATATTGTATTGAGAAAGCATCAGTTATTATTGTATCTAACATGTTTTTATATATTTGTAAGTTAGTGGCGAATTCGCCAAGGGCGAAAAGCCACTCAAATAAAGATAAATAATAATATTAGTAAGTTGAACATTGCAATACATTAGGAATACAACGCAATTTTTAGATATTTTGTCCATTTTTCAAAAATTTGGCTATGGTGTGACCTCTTTTGTAAGGCTTCTTTGTTGCTGAACAATGTGTTTAGTAATCGTTATTTTGGACTTCTTTGGATGACCTGCTCGGATGATATATCTATGTTGTATTAGGATTTTATAAAATACCTATTCAGCTTTTAATCATGTTCATGTTAAACATGGAAACAGCTGAAGTGCGAAGCAACCAAAACGTTAGTTCGTCTCCTGTAGGGGGAGATCCCCCAGTACCGGACACTTAAGCCACTAAATTCATAGTTGAAAAATATTGATTTTATAGGCTCGTGTACCCATTATGATAAATATTATCATTTTGTATAGTGTACAAAAGTAAATTTAAAAATATAAATATGAATATTGACATTACATTTTGTATGATGTATTTAAGTACCCAAATGATCGATCTTGAAAAGGTGGCACCCAAATACCGGACACGCATCTAGAAAATGCCTTCGAAATCTTGAAAATTTGAACATCATTGAATGTGTACACTATAGGAATAGTTTATAATTACCAATTCAATGCATTTGCATGCATTTACAAGAATAATTTGAGTTTTTTCTTAGTTTGCAAAGATGCCTATCAAAAAGATCTTCCATATATGATGAAAAATAGCACAATTTACGATGTTGTTCTGAAATGTTAATTCTTACTATTTTATTGCATGTTTGAATACCATGATAGACGGAACCCATGAAAAATGAAAGTATTTTGGAGACACTGACGCAATAATTATAAAGATATCACATAACAAATCAAGCTGTCCGAACTGAGGGGACAGGATGTGCTTAACGCAAAACTGTAATTTGTTCATATTTAGTTCGATTATTGTACAAAATACATTCATACTATCAAATTAGGATTATGTTCGATCATGCTTGCTTGATCCAAAGTAATTTTTTTCTTATTCAAAATAATTACTAAATAGGCTCAAAATTAAGGGGGATACGTAATTTTTTTAAAGATTTTCAAACTTTTCTACTTTTTTAAAAGCATGCATATTTCAAGGATGTGTTATTCTACCGCAAACATTAGTCTCCATAATAGCTTTCTTTTCTACTAATACACCTTCTTGATTGGACCATGATTTCTCATGTTTCGAACTTTGTCCGGTATTGGGTGCTGTCCGGCACTGGGGGATCTCCCCCTACATCTGTTGTTTTTTGGTGGAATATTGGCTCTTTAATAGAAGGAAAAATGAACTTGTTCAAACTCATTAGTAAAACAATCTGACAAGTCGGCCAGAGATTCTTGGAGAAGTTTAAATAAAGTGTTGATTCTACTATTATTCATCCAATGAAAAATGTTGAACATTGACTTAAAATTTGGATCTAAATACCATCTTCTCAGCTCTTTGTACGGCATTTTTTCAGCTGTCACCAATTATTCAACAATAATTAACTATGTATGTTTATTTGTGACACTTGAACTGTAAGTTGGGTTAACCACTTTCATGTAACTATTGTTAAATTATTATTTATACTTCGATTATCATCAAAAATGTATCAATAACGTCGCAGATGATGATCACTACATTTGGAAAATTTAAAATTTTGATATTTTTAATCCAATGTGATTCGAACTTTACCCTCGTTGATCCATTACGTCGCCATTACGTCCATAACGTTAATCCATCCATCGCATACACTCTTGTTTTGCTTGAATAAGAGCATACTCCTATACTGTTATTCACATTGTTTACTAATCATGCTGGTCAACATTTTAAGTATTAACACTGAAAAACTTTTGTACGATTTGTTGTTAATCAAATGTTCAATATCTACTAAAATGATGGCTACAACCTATAGAAGCTTTTAATCAGTCAATTGTTAAACTTCTTATGTGTTGTAGAACAAAAGCTACTATATTTGCATTTTCGGAGTTTATTTCAGCTCTTATTCAAACACAAACTGCAAGTGAATAAACAGCTTTTTTATAAGCGGAAATTAATTTTATTCAATTAATGATTCAACTAAAAATTTGTTCAGCAATGGTTGCTGATATGCAGCTTGTATTAAACACATAAGTATCTTAAAAGCTACCAATTGTTCCTTGGGGACTACCCAAAACCGCCGAAGACTGCAGCGGAGGACGTCTACATGGACTAATCCGGAAGCGGCGAACCCAGCTAGACGAAAATGAACAAAAAGGCCGAATTACGGTTAAGGAAATGGGCTTCCAATAGTCCATAGGTATCGCAGGTACACCAGAAGAAGATCTCTTTGTAGTGAGGAAAGGAAAGGAAGGAGTCCAACTAGATCCCGATCAAGCGGTGCGAACCCTAGGACTAGGGTGGCATCCGACCGGCATATGTATTGAAATTCCCGGTTCAGGATACCCGAAATCGACACGGTGGAATAACTGACGAAGCGAAGAGTCTTGTTGATCATCGCAGATGCTCTTTAACCCTCTCGATCTGAATTAGACCGATCATTACTTTAGCAAGGTATTCACGCAGCTACAAGGGAGAACGAAGCGTTGGCGACCAGCTACACCTAGAGATGACGAAATAATTAGAGCCTGTCACTTCGAAGCCAGCGACAGCAAGCTTGAATAGAGCTGTTGAAAAATTGTGGTATCCATCATCGTTAATAAGGTTGAAGGCAATATCGGAAGGTAAAGACAGTTAGAACCGTCCACATGCGCACGAGAGATTTTCTTTCTTTCAGAAATCCAGCAATTTCAGGGCGGGCGGGAATGTTTGCAACTCGGATGAAGTACCCATTGTAAGCCCCCTCGTCGCAACATAGAATGTATTCGGCATTAGCAGCTGTTTCATTGAAGAAGACCGAAACGATGACGTACAGCGTAACACTTTCGGTCGTCGAAATTTGGAACCCATTGTTTGTAAGAGATATAGTTTTCCCACGTCGGCACCCAGCTCGGTTGTAGCTAATAATTATCTTTTTAAACTCTTGACGCGAAATAGATAAATGTTATTTGTGTACTAGAATAAATGTGTTTTGCCCAATAAATGTGTAGATAATTATGTACCAAATTTTGTGGAATACAATAGTGCAAATGTGCGTAATTTGAAGTGTCCCAAGTGAACAACCGGAGAGAAACCCACCCAAGACTATTGGAAGACAGTATCCAATCCAACGAAGAACTTGTCCTCCCAGGAATTCCCACCGATTAACCCACAAGGCTCCTAATACAGTCCACTCACTCGGAAGGAAAAGGACCAGCTCCCAAACAATAGGCCACTTTAATTTTTTGAAATTTAACTTTTGGTCATGTATCCACGAGCTCTACCTCTGGTGAAAATTTCAATAGCAAATCGAGAAACCTCCGGCCCCAAATTGTCCGATAATAAAAAAAAAAATCCCCTTGTTTGACAT
The DNA here is from genome assembly GCF_002204515.2 of Aedes aegypti. NCBI lineage: Eukaryota > Metazoa > Arthropoda > Insecta > Diptera > Culicidae > Aedes > Aedes aegypti. Next base: position 32,240 of record NW_018736353.1, on the reverse strand, counting down.
GAAAAAGCCCGTGTTTTGCTCAACATATGATTGCGCTGTCTTTTGGAAACAACCAAGTTATTCATAAATTACTCTCTTCTTTTGAGGGGTAATTAGGCATGGGCCTACAATTATCAAGATTCGATTTTCAATTTTCAGGGGTTTGTTTTTTAAAAGCACCTGATCTAGTTTTTTTTTCAAATCGCGTTATTTTATATAATTTGGTTTTATAGTATTGGAATGTTGGTCAGAGAAAAACATGTTTATCTTTGCCGATACAAGTATTGGCTCATAACATCTCTTCTTCTTCTTCTTGTATAACGTCCCACTGGACAAAGCCTGCTTCTCAGCTTAGTGCTCAATGTGCACTTCCACAGTTATTAACTGAGAGCTTTCTTTGCTAAAGTAGCCATTTTCCGCATTCGTATATCGTGTGGCAGGTACGATGATACTCTATGCCCGGAGAATCAAGGAAATTTCCATTAAGAAAAGATCCTGAACCGACCGGGAATCGACAAGAGAAAATAAATAGAAGTTGAAAATTTTGTTTTAACAGAGGCCATATGTGTGAACAACAACAATCGAAACGACAAATCGTTGCCTAACGTCTGGTCTTGAACGGCTTGATGTTGTAGTGTTGGTCACTACTAACTCTAGACAGGATTACTTGCCTACAAGGAATTCCTCGGGGATTTTCTACAGAAGGAAGATTTCTCCAAGCACTCCTCCGGGGATTGCTTAGAGAATTGATCTGAAGTTTTTTCAGGATGTCTCTTGGGATTTGCACCAGGAATTTATTCAGAGATTTATCCCAGGAATTTGTCCGGGGATATCCCCAAATAACTAAGGATGCTCTCGAGAAATTCTTTCGAGACCAGAGAATTTATCCGAAGAATCGTTCAGGAACTCTCTTGGTATTTAAACCAGAAATTTTCCTTAGAATTACTCCAGGAATTTCTCTAGAACTTCTCCAGGAATTCCTCCAGGGACTTCAAAGATTCCGATATCCTCAAGAACCCTCCGGGAATTTTCTCTAGGAATTTCTCAGTGGAGATTATAATAGCTATTATTCTAGGAATTTCGTCCAGAAACTCTTCCTGGAATTTTCTTCAGGAATTACTCCGGGAATTTCCTCAATAAGCACTCCGAGGATTTTCTCCCGAAACTCCTCCTGGGGATTTCCTCTAGAAATTCTTCTGGGGAATTCGTCCAAAAATTCCTCTAAGAATTTTATCCAGGAATTCCTCCAGAAACCTCTCCCTAAAATACTCCAAGAAAATCTTCCGGAATATTTTCAAAAAAATCTTCCAGGGATTTCCCCCATAAACTCCTCTGGGATTTTCTCCAAGGAATTTTAAAGTGGATTTCCAATAGCAATTCTCCGGGGATTTTCTGAAAGTAGAAAATTCCTGCAGGGATATCCACCAGGAATTCTTCCAGGGATTTTCTCTAAGAAATTCTTCCGGAATGTTCTTCCGGAAAAATCTCCGGACCCCCACCAAAAACATTTTCCGGAGCTCTGCTGGGAATTTTTTGAAGCTCCGACGCGAATTCTATCGAATTCCTCCAGGAATTCTTTTAGATTGTTTCTCGGGATTCTTCAGTTTAATTAATTCTACTTTAGAATTCTGCTATCAATTCACTATTTGTTTGTTTTTGTTGATCACATTCGAAATGGATTGAAAAAAAATACTACGACCGGGTGCATGTGCGTGCAGTTTGGTCAATTTTGACAGGTCCATTTTTGGTATAAATTTGGACCAACAAATGGACCACCAGTGAAGTTGCCCTAAGTGTTCGTATGAGCACATTTATAGCTATTAACTGAGAACTTTCATTGCTAGTCGACCATTTATACATGTACATATGTGTATGTCTATCTTGTCATCGAATTCCGGTCCTATAAAATGTAATTATAATATACATTTATTTACCACGCTTCGTGAATATAAATTTCAACTCCCACGATTTTTGTTACCATCAAACAATTTATGATATATGCATTCCTAAAAATATGTGTAGAGTGTGCTTGGTAAAAATACAGGCGAAAAATCGTTTGATAATCCTTGTTTTTAGTGTAAAAATTTCAATGATGAAATAACATAAATTTAGATTTACATCTGCTCTTATGAATTAAACATGTGACTCTTAGTGGATAATATTTCACAATGAATGGAACACTTCAGCCAATATCATCCTTGGATACAAGTGTTTTGTCTGAGCTATTTGGAGTTATCGGTATTATTTAGTGAACTAAATCTCATCTACAAGACTAGTAGATTTATTATTTTCTGTTCCAGCCATCAAAAATTTGTACTTTTCGTACAGCTTCTGTTTCGTGACAAATGGCAAAAATGACGAATAGATTCATAGGAGTGCAATTCGATAAACCTTTTATCAGCATCAATTTGGAAGATGTGACCGGAAAACCGTTCAAACGGCTAATTTGGAACTGGGATGCCAAAGTATTAGTAATGAGTTACATTTGGATTCATGGTGAAATATTTTAAGAACTATTTCAGGTGTACATACTATCCGAGCGGGCTGCCGTTGATTTTCTGGACAGTACCGACACCTACAGGATCACACAAACCAACGGTTCCCCAACAAGGCTTTCGTTGTAGTAATGGAACAAAACGCAGAGCTCGATAAGCTGCAGACCATTCTCGATCGCCCAATCGTGTGTGACATAACCGAAGCTTTTGATCTTGAACCCTTCTGACGAGAACGGAACGGTAGATTTTGTGGACAAATAAGTTTTCCAGCCTAGGAGGTCACAGGAATCTGATGTATTTGGATACGTATTCAATGATAGTAGGGGGGATTTCAGCACAACATTGATCTGTTTCCCAGATAAAATAAAAGACCTTGAAGGTCGATTCATAAGGCTCGCTCTTATGAATTACGAACCCTATACAACTTGGACTGAAGTGGTTTGGATCTTGTTCCTTGTTGGACAAAATCATTCATGGATTATAAACTTATTATATAATTACAGGACGACAAATCGAAAGCCAATGCTTACGTTGGGAGAAAAGAAGAAGCTCCGAGTTGATGGCACGGAAACACGAGTATTCTTGGAGTTCTGTGGCATTCACAACTGCAGCTTGGATATTTCAACTCAAGAAGAAGCCGAGTGGGGTGAAGTTTACGAGAACTTTACAGGAATCGGAAATCATGGGTGCCATTGCGGAACATCGTGTTGATGCTGAATTGGCGCTATGCTGCGTGGTATTACGATTCCAACTCTCCGACGCAGCCTTTGTCCCGCACTGGTGTAACCTGCATAACTCCGAAACAGAAGTAAGTTAAGCTTTGATGGACTAACGAATCAATGTTCGATGATGTAACCAAAGACTGTTTCAGACTTCTACCTTCATGGATGACAACCAATTCTTCCTTTTCAAGCTTGATTTGATATACCTGATTATGACTGTGATTACTTGTTCAATAGTGTTGTGTATTATCAACTATGTGGTTACAAACTTGTTGAAAATCCGTGAGTATGCAGTACCTAATCATTTCAAAATCTGTAAGACCGACCTCACAATCGATCCAATAAAATTCTATACCCTCTCAAACAGAATGACCCCGTTGACATATGTGAGGTGTTCATGTCCGTTTGCTCAGCGCTGGTTATATGCTCCTCAATCTTACGGGTTGATCAATACAACTGGCTTCACAGCTAACGATCATCAATCATACTGCTCTTCTCCGGTCTTATAATAGGAAACACGTAACTGTGGTGACTTTCCCAGCATATGACCGTTCCTCAATACGAGAAACCGATTGATACGCCGGCTCAATTGGTTGCTCGGGGCATGATTGGGGAGCTTCGCATGACGCTTGGTTTATGCACTAGAAGACTCCGATGAGGTCTACCATGATAATCACTTACTCCATACACTTTTTCTCACATGTTTTTTTCTTCTAGCCTCTCATCATAAAAACTGGCGTCCAACTCCGGACAATGACCAAACCCATGCTTCAAGACCACGCCAAAAGGGCTGACATGGCGTACGCCATCGAGCGATTAACCTACGGCCATACGGCATATCGGACTACATCGCGCTGGATGTGGCACAAAACTTTCAAGTTATGGTGGAAGATCTTTACTGGGGACATTGCGTTATCCAGGTGCAGAAGACGTGGCCCATGGTGGAGCACTTGAACGAGCTGATCATGCGCATCTACCAGAGCGGAGTGCAACACTATTGGGAGGAGCGCGTGATGGCGCAGTATCCTGCAGCGTACACCGTCCAAAAGATCATTGCACTGGCCAGGATCCATGATAACCCGGGGGCTATTGCGCTGCAGGTACACCATTTGCGGGACCGTTCTTTATGCTGTTGTTCGGGCTTGCGGGTGCTGTTTTTATTTTTTCGGTTGAGATTACGTGGCATTTCCTTGCTACTTCATCAAAGAAAAAGTGTAAATAGGTAGCAAAATGAGCATATTCCCGAAAAACCAATACAGTATTTTTTTCAATTTTTATTCATAATAAAAATAAACTATCTTATGGCAGCATTTCGTTCTTGGGCGTTCATTACTGACGCCTCTGTCATTTCATTGAAAATATTGAGGGGGGAAAGTAAGACAGCTGAGATCGAGACGGAAGAATTTTATTTTAAAGTTCGTCAAAATAAGTTGATAAGTTTTAAGATGTAACAGCTAACATAGGCTCCATGAAGAATCAGGGCGCCCTTCACTAGAATGATTCAAACAATTGTTTTTGCTGCACACCACTCATTCGATTCTAGATGAAATTCTGAGTGTCCTCCCAAAATTTGAACTCAACTTGGTGAAAACTGAGACTGCACAATAGGTCGTCCCTTATTTTTTTGAAAATGCGAAATGTTATAAGTTCGTCATTGTAAGTGCTCGTTTTGGTAAGAAAAGTATCAGGTAAAAATTTAAGTCCGTACGTGGACGCTAAGTGGTCTTCCAACGACCCTAAAGGTATTAGGTGTAGATGACCTCCGTGCGCCAAATCGTGCTCGCTGCTCTAGCTATAGAAATCGGCTGGTGAGCACAGATTTGATGGAGATTTTTTTCTGATAATAACGGTCAGGGAAGCACCGTGAAGGCGCTATCCAACGACGACATGCTTCATTTCCGGGCGTGAGCTGTGATGAATCTTAGGTGGCCTGGTTGGAGGGCGTTCCTAACCGATGGTTGATTCTTCTGGTTCCCGCGGTCGGACGTAGACCTCCTCGGCCGCAGTTACGATTGGTAGGGATAAACCCCCTAAGGCCACACCGCAACAGAGTCGCTGAACTTTCGTACTAACCAGGCCCGAATTCGTTGTTGAGGTTACCGCTACTTGTCCTCCGGCCCCGGTCGTGGGGAGCGTTGATCGTTCGTGTCCCTTCTCCTGTGGGTCGTGCGAGCTTGTAATTCTAAGGGGTTACCAACTAGGAACTAGGAGGTCCCCTTAGCCCCAAACACGTGGTCCGATAATTTGGAGGTGGTTTAGCAAGTTTGAAGCCACTGCTAATTGGAGTACTGGAAGGCCGCTTGTAAAAGTCCTGATGGCTTTCAATTCACTCGCGAGGCTATTGGCTTTAATTGGGGAATTCACACTTTTCCCTGTGGTTTCAAGCTGATGGGTTCACAGTAAGCCGTAACATGGAAAGTTTTACGCAGGCGTCTTACTTTCGTCGTGGTCACACATCAACTGCCGATTTGGTCGGTTTTTCGCCGGCTTCTCCTCGCTCTGGTCCCTTCACGCTAAACTTCATCCGCTCAGAAATGAGTGCCGAGTACACAAATCGGCCTCTCTTCATGCAGCACAGATTCTGTGCAAAGGGGGCTGTACACAGTTTTGTGCAAACGGTGGTAAACAAACCGAATGAGTGAAATGCGCACAGAGAAGGAACGCTTGGTATGCGGAATTCGCTTCCATGTTTGTTTTGCTTCTGAAAACATTAAAAAACATTCCGATTTTAAAGTTTTTCAGAGATTTTTTCATTCGAATAGGGTGATGCACTAGTATCCATCGTATTAAGCATTGATCAGTGAGAATTGTAATTTTCCCAATATTACAGTGAATGATGCTGATACAAACCGATGCCAAACAATTCTTCTTAAAACGGCTTTAGCATTGTACTATAACATTTCGATAAATCTTGATCTCTTTTTGGAAATAATGCAAAGAAAATACATCTTACCGTATTCTCAATCCGTCGTATCGTTTTCAACTCCGTCGCAATCAGTTTCCAGATTCGTCTCACAACTTACGGCTCACTGTGATGTATTGAGTGGTTAAAACACAACATATCAACGCTATAATAAAATTTTTTACTAGAATATATAGATCTACGGGCATCTCCCTCCATTCCTTTAGCATGATGGAATCTACTAATTTCCTTTAAAATTAATTGTTCGTCATCAAAATTCAGCTCAAACATATAAACACAATTCCTTGTGACCGTACATTTATGGCATTTGCTCACAGTTTAGCGAAAACAACACAATCAAAGGAACCGTATTTTTACGCCAAGTATCGCGCACACATTGATGCGCACAAACTATTTTTTCTCAGTACGACGGATTGAATTTTGTTAACATTCTCAATTATACGCGGCGGTTGAGAAAAATTTGGTGATTTATTGAAGATTTATGGCGTGTGATGGGAATGAAATCCTTCAGTGAAGAAGTACGAAGGTTTTTCATAGTGAAAATAAGTGCCCACGGGGGTGGGAAGAAGTTTGTGTTGGAAAGTGGTGTGGCTCAGACGATCGATAATCATTTCTCTCAAATCGTGTTCGTCCATGCGATTTCTGTGTAAAAATGCCAAGTGGATAATTGAACTGAAGTTATTTACCGAAATACAGTAGTTTTATTGCATTTTTGGTGTACAATTGTACGAACCATAACAGCTTTAACAAAATTACACTTGGATAATGAATCTGTGTTGCAGATAAGTTTGAATATCCGCCGTAGAGGAACATTTAAAGTTTGATACGACGAATAGTAGCGCTTACGACGAAGTAGAATAAAACCCTAGCCGAAGCGGAAGCAAATGGGGAAAAACTTTCTCATTTGCGAACATCCTCCGGCTTTTCGCTGGAAAAAATCTCTGAAAACTCCCCATCTTACCAACGGCCAACTGTTTGCTGCCGCGCGGGAGATGACTGACAGTTCCATTTCCATCGATCCGCGCACAGCCAACGGCCAACACATCGATTACACATAGCATGAGTGCGACTTACACAGAATTTGCACTCAGTCAGAGAGTTCTGCTTTGGTTGCCTCATTCTGTGTAGTTTTAACACATGGGCTGCGTTGAGCAGGCTTAGTGTGTAGTGAGGCTAGCTGCCTGCGAAGAGGGTCAGTTTGTCTCAGTCACCATCTGATACTGACGGAGGATGGATGTGCTCCCCAAAGCACGGTTTTGTGGAGAGGCTGGGAATCGAACCCATGACCTTCCGCTTATGAAGCGAAAGCGTAACCTCAAGGCTACAGACCCCGCTTAAGAGAAAACATCCTTGGTTGCCATAATTCTCCAAATGATCGATGCAATACGGGCGAAATAGTGTGATGAGGAGTAGCGTTTGTGGGTAAGGAGTGGGTTAGTAGTCTATAATTTCTTTTCTGAATTGAAAATTACAGGTTGAGAGCGTGAAACAAATAAAGCGTGTATATGGTTTACCTCGTATTATGCTTGAAACTATGTCAAACGGTAACAATAGCAAGTTTTTGAGTTTTTTTCGCAATTAGTTAGTAATAATTTGTTTTCCTCTTTCAATACCGGTATAGGCTTCCGAGTTTTTTTTTTAATTTGAGATAATTTCCCAAAGAGCTTAGGCCAGGGTCCAATTGAGAAATTTTATTTTCAAAATTTGTGTTTCTTAATTGTGAAAAACGTTACTTGATTTCTTTTTGCAAATCCTGCCATATAATTTCATAGCAGGATCGTGAGTGCATTGAAATTGCCTTCTCCTCACGTTTTAAGACGGATCCAGAGTATAAGATTATCGTCTATAATCCCGGATTCAAATTTTACGATCAGGCTTCACATTTTAGAATTGCAATGCTCCTGGCTTCAACAATGGAATTTGTTAAAGTTTCAAGAGCATTGTTAATATAAAGTTTTGTTTGTAAAGAAATGTTAACATCAATATTGTAGTCAATAAATAGCCGGGGACTTGTTTCTTGATCTCGTCACTGGACCTGCCGCCGAGTGGGCCACTCGTTGCTCTCGGTTGTGGCGCGGCTTCTTCGTAACGATGGTTTCGCTGGCATGGTTTGATTGCTGCTTCACCTTTTTGATGAAGGCCATTATCTGTTCGATCCTTTCATCTTACCGTTTGCTCTCTTCTTTCAGTTTTGCGATCTGCATAGCCGCTTCCAGCTCCTTCAGCTTCTTCTCGAACACGCTTTGCTGGGCGGCTACTTGGGCGTAACTACCTGATTGTTTGCTCCACTCGTTTCCTCGCTTCCGGGAAACACAGGTTTTCGCTCACTTTCACCGTGATACTTTCACTTCTTTCTTATACACTGGGCACTGTCGATTGGTTGGCCGATGGTCATCCTAACAGTTACGGCAGACCAGAGTTTCACTGTATTCTTCCCCGTGGAAGTACTGCGAGCAATTCAGGCAGCGTTGCGGTTCAGGTCACTCCCACTGGCAACGGTCACCCGTTACTTTACTCTTGCTGGCTCCACGTCCTTCAAGACATGACCTGCGCCACAATGTTACGCCAACTAAGTCGGTCCATGGCTGTTACCTCCAATTCCTCGATCGCACCACACTTTCAAGATCCTGCTCTACTTGGGCAAACCACCTAGCTCGTTGCGCTCCTCTTCGTCTTTTACCGGCCGGATTTGAGTCGAACACCATTTTTGCGGGATTGTTGTCCGGCATTCTCACAACGTGTCCCGCCCATCGTACCCTTCCAGCTTTGGTGACTTTCGTGATACTGGGTTCACCGTAGAGCTGCGCAAGCTCGTGGTTCATTCTTCTCCTCCATACGCCGTTCTCACATACTCCGCCGAAGATCGTCCAAGCACACGTCGTTCGAAAACTCCTAGCGCTTGCAGGTCCTTTTCGAGCATTGTCCACGTGTCATGTCCGTAGAGGACTACCGGTCTTATCAGCGTCTTGTACATGGTACACTTAGTACGGAAGTGAAGTTTACCAGACCGCAAGGTCTTGTGTAGTGCATAGTAAGCACGACTTCCAGCAATGATACGTCTTCGGATTACTCGGCAGCAGTTGTTATCCGACGTTATCAATGATCCGAGGTAGACAAATTCGTCCACCACCTCGAACTCATCCCCGTCGATCAATGCGAGCTCTATCGCGCTCGGTTCCTCCAGCCAGCAGATACTTCGTCTTCGACGTATTTACCTTCAATCCAACCCGATCTGCTCCACGTTTCAGCCTGGTATACTGTTCAGAAATCACCTGGAACGTTCTTCCGACGTCGTCAGCAAAGCAGATGAACTGGCTGGATTTATTGAAAATCGTGCCCGCATGTTAAAGCCCGCCCGTTTCATAACACCTTCTAGCGCAATATTGAACAGGAGGCAGGAAAGACCATCGCCTTGTCAAAGTCCTTTGCGTGTCTCAAACGGCTCCGATAATGCACCCGACATCTTCACACCGCACTGTACACTACCCATCGTTGCTTTGATCAGTCTAGTCAGTTTCCCGGGAAAACCATTCTCGTCCATAATCTTCCATAGCTCTTCGCAGTCGATGGTATCATAGGCCACTTTGAAATCGATAAATAGGTGGTGCGTAGGGACTTGATATTCGCGTCACTTTTGGAGGATCTGCCGCAACATAAAGATTTGATCTGTCGTCGATTGCCCGTCCACAAAACCGGCTTGATAACATCCCACAAATCTGCTTGCCAGTGGCGAAAGACGGCGCAAGATGATCTGGGAAAGCACTTTATAAGCTGCGTTAAGAATGGTGATTATAGTTCTCACATTCTAACTTGTCACCCTTTCTGTATATTGGATATGTATATTACTCCTCCTTTAGCTGTTCTGTATCGCAGATCCTGGCTATCAATCGGTGCAGACAAGTGGGCAACCTGTCCGGGCCCATTTTATTAAGTTCCGCTCCAATACCATTCTTACCAGTTGCTTTGTTGTTCTTGAGCTGCTTGATAGCATTCTTTACTTCACCTATTATGGGCGTTGGCACGTCTCCCTCATCCGCTGTACTGATAGAGCCATTCATCCTGCTGTCTTGATCTTCCTCCTCTGCGCCGTTTAGGTGTTCATCGAAGGCTGCTTCCCCCTTTCAATCACCTCGCGTTCGTCCGTCAAGATACCTCCATCCTTATCCCGGCACATTTCAGCTCGCGGCACAAAGCCTTTGCGGGATGTATTGAGTTTCTTGTAGAACTTACGTATTTCTTGATAACGATACAGCTGCTCCATCTCTTCGCGTTCCAACTCTTCCAGGCGGCGCTTTTTATCCCGGAATAGATGGGTTTGCTCTCTTCGCTTCTGTTTGTATCGTTCCACGTTTTGACGGATGCCTTGCTGCAGCATCATCGGCCGCGCTGCATTCTTCTCATCCAAAACCGTCTGACACTCCTCGTCAAACCAACCGTTCCGTCGATTTCCTTCCACGAACCCAATGGCACCTTCCGCCGCGTTGTTAATGGCTGCTTTGAGACTACTCCAGCAGTCCTCAAGAGGGGCTTCGGTGAGCTCTCCCTCTTCCGGCAACGCTGCTTCAAGGCTTTCCGCGTAATCAGTTGCGACTTCGGGTAGCTTGAGTCGTTCCATATTGTACCGTGGCGGGCGTCGGTACCGAATGTTGTTCACAACGGGGAGTCGTTGGCGCACTTTTACCGCCACTAGGTAGTGGTCCGAGTCAAAACGTGGTCGCTGTGTGATCCAGTCTGTTGGGGTGATCTCCAGGTGTACCGATACGGGAGGCTGTGCTGAAGTAGGTACTACGTATGGCCTTGTTTTTGAAGGCGGCGATCAGTCTAAGGCCGTTTTCGTTCGTAAGCTGGTGAGCGCTGAACTTCCCTATAATCGGTCTAAATTCCTCCTCCTGGCCAACCTGAGCGTCTCCGATAACGATTTTGACATCATAGCTTGGGCAGCCGTCGTATTCACGTTCCAGCTGCGCGTAGAAAGCGTCCTTATCGTCATCTTCACTTGCTAGGTGAGGGCTGTGCACGTTGATTATGCTGATATTGAAGAAACGGCCTTTGATCCTCAATTTGCACATTCTGTTGTCGATTGGCCACCAGCCAATCACGCGCCTCTGCATTTCGCTCATCACGTTAAAAGCTGTGCCCAGCTCATGTCTGTAGCCGCAGCTCTGGTAGATGGTATAACCATTCATATTCGTATAGACCGTCGACACTATCCAGCAAACCTCCTGCAGCGCTACGATGTCAAACTTCTTATTCTTCTTTCTGGCGTAACGCCCCAACTGGGGCAAAGCCTGCTTCTCAGATAAGTGTTCTTATGAGCACTTCCACAGTTATTAACTGAGAACTTTTTTTGCCGATTGACCATTTTTGCATGTGTATATCTTGTGGCAGTTACGATGTTACTCTATGCCCTGGGAATCGAGAAAATTTCCTTTACGAAAAGATCCTCGACCAGTGGGATTCGAACCCACGACCTTCAGCATGGTCATGCTGAATAGCTGCGCGTTTACTGCTACGGCTATCTGGGCCCGAATCAAACTTGCGGACCCTCAATAATTCGGAAAGAATGCGGTTACTTCCCAAGAAATTGAGAGACTTACAGTTTCATGATCCGAGATTCTAATCGTTAGTCCGTTTTCAATGCCTGGGTCTATGCCGATTGTTCCGGTACGAATTATCATTGTATGCTTCCTGTACTGATGACTTTTACGGCTGGCTAGTAGGGCCTGCGCCAACCCCCTGTCTCGCCGGAGAATCATCGTGCACAGCACAGTTTAGAGTCCCACGCTGGCACAAGGACGATAATCAGCCGCTCCTACCATGGAGAACAGACGGTGTTTTGAGCCGCTCCTAACATGGAGAACAGACGCTCTGATAAGCTACGCCCTCAGAAGAGAGGAACCCCCCTTCCTAGTCAACATACGACAAAGGTCCCACCAGGGTTGGTTACCCGATCTTCCCTACGGTTACTCGTACCCCAGGCGGCACCACGGGGAGGTAGGGATAGGAGTTACTGGACAAGAGGCTAAGGACCACAAATGGGATCTATTTTATACCTGCAGGTACGTGAAGTACCAATGGTACGCATTGTCCAGTAATTTACCACCCACGGTCACCCGTTATCTACCCCTAATGAGTAAACAAGAAGTTAAAACGTGAAAAAATGTGGATGTCCAGACAATTTTGTGCCGCACTGTAGCTACACTACACGGGACGCACTGTAGTACGTCCCAACCAACAGTCGACCACTTATTATAATTTCGAAAATTTCAAATTTGTTCAAACCTTTTCGGCACTTTTTTATGTAGGCTTCTTTTTAGGCGCACCGTGTCTCACACCACCGCGAAACGTTGAATGAAAACCGGCCGGCAGTAGCGTTGGGCGATTCGATGTTTTCATTCCGATTAATCGATTTTTCGAATCGATGTTTGGGGCATCTGAAATCGGGTGAATCGATTATCTTCATTCGATTTTTCGATTCGATTCATTTTGTTGAACTTGATGAACATTTCCTAACGAGCTGAGGGAAAAGAAATCATATTTTGAACTAGTCATGCTGTAGTAAATCTTTTCTATGGAATTTCAAAACTGATTAAATTAAAATGTTAAAATCTTTAAAATTGTTACAATTGAATGCAAATGCATTTGGTCTCATTTTAAACTTCAAATTTTCAATATGAATTCGATTTGAATAGATTCAAAAACATCGATTCAAAGGACTCTATTAAATCGATGAATCGATTCGTCAGTTCAATTGTGAATCGATTTAGTAACATCGATGACGACGGTCAGACATGGACCGAGTTGAATGGAAATGACCACCCAGGCCTTGTAAGGAAAATAGTGTGAGGTTCTGTTGAAAAATTAAGTTCCATAACAACTGAAAAAAGAAAACTGTATGAATAAAAAGACTAAAACATCGAAAGGACAGAAGATCGAAGGACAAAAGGTCGAAGAGGAGAAAAGAAGGGATCCTATGCAAAAACACTCAACAGGCTATAGTTCTGGTTGAAAATAAATTACATGGGTAGAAATGTGTTCCTGAAACCACGAAAATTATTCATGAAATCATTAAAACCCATATTCATGGCACTCTTTTTAATACAAAATCGAACAATGATATCGAACGGATATTCATGATTCCTGGAACAGTTTTTTTTTTGTGTTTTTAATAAGTGGCAATAAATAACAGATCTACGGCCATTGCATGGCTTTTATTGTTGACATGAGTTATTTTGAGAAAATTCATGTGATTGTGATGTTTCGAAAAGCTTGGGAATAGACAGCCACGATTTATCATTGATAATGTTCACAAAGATAACTTTGCGACCTCTAATGATAGCTCACTTTCATTGGGGCACCTGAGATGTAATGGCAGGAAACAGATAAATGAGCCTAAACTTATGGGTACAGGCTCATTTATTTGTACAATCCACATTACTCGAAATCATGTTCCACTTATGATAAGTCATTTGTGATGGAAGTAAAAAATAAAAACTATTTATACAGCTTAAACTGGTCATCACTGATCGCTCGTAATCGAATTCAGTAATTGAAGACTAAATGAAGTTATTTTCATCGTTTTGGCTGGGGAAAGCTAGACGCAGTTCGATCGGATAGATGTGATAGAATGGAAATGGTTTTGCGGCGGCATTTGAATACGATTGCCAACACTATTTCTCAGGCAAGACTAGTTCATAGAATAGGTGTGCAATGTGCAACTAAAACAAAAAACGAGTGTTAAATGATAATATTTTTTTGTAGCTATCTCATACTTTCTGGGGGTGCACAGTATTTGCCGTGTAATAAACCGAACAGATTTGTCTGTTAATATTCCACTAAATGATCTTCCTTTAGTCATCATTCATCCGCAAGTTGGAATGTTTCAAGCTATAAATTTGGGATGTTCTGCATTCATAATTGACGAGAACATTGTTCTTTGGTTCTTGAATGAATTTATCCCGGCGCATGATATGGCTGACTACCGTATAGCCACGAAGTATTTTATAGTGATGATTCACTCATCAAATGATGATCAGAAGACCACTTTAGAAAACATACAGAGCCATCCCGTTCTTGAGGAAATTTCGAATTTGCTTCTTGTTGTCCAGAAGAACGCCACTTTCGAACTTCTTACCCATAGATATGTGGGGAGCAGACCGACATCCTTGGAGTACCAGCTGCTGGATAGATACGACGGAGATAATGAATCGTTCATCTACGGAAGAGATCTTTTTCTGGACAAGGGTACAAATTTACTAGGTAAAACTTTTCGGGTGGCCTGCTTCCATTTAGTTCCATGGATTATAATGCGTCAAGGAAATAATGGAGTTTTCAAATATCTAAATCAAGCATACACTGTTGATGGCTTGGATGGGTATCTGTTGACTCAGTTTTGTCTGCGATACAACTGTACCTGGGAACTGCATGTAGATCAAAAGAATCAGTACGGCAATGTGTTCGACAACGGCACAGGCAATGGAATGTTTGGAGCTTTGTTGGATCGTAAGGTAGACTTCGCAATGGGAGCCGTGGGTGGCTATTATGGTACTTTTAAATACTTCAGCTTGAGTGATGTAATTCAGTGGATTGGCGTTACTTGTCTTGTGCCAAAACCTGGGTGAGAATGATGCTTTTGATTGAATATTATATATCCTGATACCCATGATTCTATTTTGAAACTTGCAGGCTGGTGCCAAACTGGCAGTTAATTTACATCATTTTCTCCACATCAGTATGGATTACGCTCGGAGCTATCTTTATTACTGTATCAATTTGCTTACATATCTTCAAGTCGACTACAATCCCTCGGACGAATCAAGGATTCTCATGGATATTACTCAAAGTGCTCAGAACATTCGTTCTGACTTCGGCAGACATTCCCACAAATACTGCTGCGGAAGTAACTACGGTCACAGCGCTTCTCATGTTCACCATCATCATTGGAAACGTCTACATCGGTAAAATTCATAGCATTTTGGCGATACCACCGTATGAAGCTCCGATAGCAACAGTGCTAGATCTTGCCAAAGCTGGGATCCAAGTGAATGCTCCTCATGCAGCTTGGATGTACGCGTTGGATTTATCAGAAAACGTATGTTAACTGTAAGCTTATTGCTTAGCATCATCTCCCTATATGCATAATATATTTTTGCAGGAAAAAGATAAGACCATTCTGAAAAATTTTCACGTACCGACTATCGAAAGGTTTACCGATATTACCGACGGAGGTCAGGAAGCAACGATGGTTGGGTTGCTCGAAAATGGTCATATAATGGTCGGCAATTGGATCAACGCACGCAATGTGGAGCTGTATCGTATCATGAGCGAACCGTTGTACTTCGAATACGAGGCAGGTTACGCCACGAAAACGTGGCCTCTTTTGGATCATTTCAACTACTTGGCCGCACAGATCAGAGATGCATGCTTGCTGCGTTACATCGAGTTGTTGGAGGTCGATCGTTACATGGATCATTTCGTACAGGTATCGATTGAACACTCCTGGGATAGGCCGCATAGTGCGTTGAAAGATATGAATGTAGAGGAAATCTCCGGAGCGCTGATGCTTCTTGGAATGGGATGTGCGGTTTCATTAGTGATTTTCATATTGGAGTTGGTGTACCACAGGTATAGCTACTGTTTGCAACAATCTAGACTTCGTAAGTAGAGTTGAACTATGAAGAAATAACAGGAATAATAAATTTGATACGAGAGATATAGACGATGGAATTTATAATACAATTAAAAAAATCGCTAAACATTATTAAATGACCTATGTAACAATGAGGGATTCTCTTCTCTCTCTCGCTCCATTTTGATTATAACCTAGATTATAATAATGCAATACTGAAGCTGTTGGAAAGATTTTTACTAATGATCGAAAGACAATGTCGTTGGCATGCATTTCATACAAAAAACGCAACAGAAGAGATCAATGTGGGTCAGTTATTGTTTAAAGAGATAGTTAACAAATAGCCTCTAAATGTTTAAAGGACATTACCATCGCACTTACTATACGCGAAATTTCCGCGATGCATACGAGGGGAAAGTGGGACTTCTGCAACTCGACCATTCAACTCATTACCATTGTTCCTTCCCGGGCTGCCGCAGAGACACAAGCAAAAAGCAAATCTCTCCTTTGGTACCAACCTTATCCGAGAGCCAGAGATTATTTCAAAAACTCTGTCGTGGAATAATGGACAGACCTTATGTATCTAATGGTCTAGGATCATCATGTAAATATCATCTGCAAATTTATGTCTTGTTTTTTCATCTGTCTGGGCCAAACGTGTTACGTTGTCTGTGTTTTGATTCTTATTGATTTAAAATCAAGGTAACTTTACGCAATTTAAATGGAAATAAGTTAAAATTCTAAGGAAATATTACAGAGGATAGTGCAGAAAAGTTAAATTTTCATTAAATATTTCCTTTGTTGAGACTAAGCTGAATATTCATTTCACGTTAATTAAAATTGTATGACATTGCTGAATAAAATAAGATAATGCTAATCTTCTCTAAATGCTTTCTGGTCAATATCTGATCAACGGTTCAAGCTTAAAAGAAATGCTTGTAATGAGAACTTTGACAAGCTAGAGACTCAAAGAAACAAAAGCGAGGCTTAATTTTTGTTTATTAAACATTCCGTTCTGTTTTGCATTAAAATATGTACCTTAGTTCATTAACTAAGATTCGTAATTTCAGTCATCGTAACCAAAGATTTTTGATAAATGGTTATATGTTTTGTTATTAATGTTCAATAGACAAACCAATTATTGTCTGTGGTGTTTCGAATGTGATACTAATATTGCACACGAAATAAAAAAAAAACTTTTTTACTGAAATGGCTATAAGTCGATTTTTCGAGGGATGATAGTTTTTTAATTCATCGTGGTTAACACACAATTTTCAGTCAGAAAAAAATTTGCACCCGGGGTGCTTTGAGCCAATACTGAGAAATTGCATTTCTGTGTTAATAAGTCAGAATCTTCCGTACGAAACCACAATCAATCTTGCATTTCTACGAATAGTTTATTCATCAATGCAAACTTATTGTCCACCTCGTATTTTCGTTTTTGTTGTATCAAAACCCGTTCGATTGTACTACAGTCAAACCTCCATGAGTCAATATCTGAAGGGACCATCGACTCATGTTAATATCGAGTCATGGAACAGAAATGGTATGAAAAGCTGTTTGAGGAAACCATGAAATTCAGATTTCAGTATGATTCCATGAGTCGATATCAAGCCCAAATTGTCTGTAACTTTGCCATAAGAAACACTTCAATGCATTGCGAAATATGAGTTCAGTAGCTTTCCAAAAAACTTACTGCCGAAGTGAATCAAAAGTGCCATGAATAGGATCCGGCTCCCTATAGGTTGTCGTCATGTTCATTTTCATTTATTTAGTTAACATCTACACAGATAACACTGAATCAACAATTTCACGCCACAATACTCGGTTCGTGGCCGCATCAGGGTTGCTGTCCGGCATTCTTGCAACATGCCCTGCCCATCGTATCCTTCCAGCTTTGGCCATCTTCTGGATACTGGGTTCGCCGTAAAGTTGGGCGAGCTCGTGGTTCATCCTTCGCCGCCACACACCGTTCTCCTGCACACCGCCGAAGATCGTCCTAAGCACCCGACGTTCGAAGACTCCAAGTGCTAGCAGGTCCTCCTCGAGCATCGTCCACGTTTCATGCCCGTAGAGGACTACCGGCCTTATGAGCGTTTTGTACATGGTACATTTGGTGCGGGCGTGAATCTTTTTTGACCGCAGCTTCTTCTGGAGGCCATAGTAGGCCCGACTTCCACTGATGATGCACCTCCGTATTTCACGGCTAACGTTATTGTCAGCCGTCATCAAGGATCCAAGGTAGACGAACTCGTCGACCACCTCGAACGTGTCCCCGTCTATCGTAACACTGCTACCTAGGCGAGCCCTGTCGCGCTCGGCCCCACCAGCTAGCATGTATTTTGTCTTGGCCGCATTCACCACCAGTCCAACTTTTGCTGCCTCGCGTTTCAGGCAAGTGTACAGGTATGCCACCTTTTCAAATGTTGGGCCGACTATGTCCATATCATCCGCGAAGCAAACAAATTGACTGGATCTCGTAAAAATCGTACCCCGGCTGTTAAACCCGGCTCTCCGCATAACACCTTCTAGCGCAATATTGAACAACAGGCACGAAAGTCCATCACCTTGTCGTAGTCCCCGGTGGGATCCAAACGAACTGGAGTGTTCGCCTGAAACCTTCACACAATTTTGCACACCTTCCATCGTCGCTCTTATCAGTCTCGTGAGCTTTCCGGGAAAGCTGTTCTCGTCCATGATTTTCCATAGCTCTACGCGGTCGATACTGTCGTATGCCGCCTTGAAATCGATGAACAGGTGATGCGTTGGGACCTGGTATTCACGACATTTTTGGATCCTTATCCCTGCACATCTCGGCTCGCGGCACGAAGCCGTTGCGGGATGCGTTGAGCTTCTGATAGAACCTACGCGTTTCCTGAGACCGACACAGCTGTTCCATCTCCTCGCACTCCGTCTCCTCCAGGCGGCGTTTTTTCTCCCGAAAGAGGCGGGTCTGCTGTTGCCGTTTCCGTTTATAGCGTTCCACGTTCTGCCGGGTCCCTTGCTGCAGCATGACCGCCCGCGCTGCATTCTTCTCCTTCAAAACCTCCTGACACTCCTCGTCGAACCATTCGTTCCGTCGACTCCGTCCCACGTACCCGACGTTGCTCTCAGCTGCATCGTTGATGACTGCTTTTACTGTTCTCCAGCAGTCCTCAAGAGGGGCTTCATCCAGCTCACCCTCTTCCGGTAATGCAGCCTCGAGTTGCTGCGCGTATGCCGCTGCGACATCCGGTTGCTTGAGCCGCTCTAGGTCATACCGGGGCGGCCGTCGGTACCGTACGTTGTTAACGACGGAGAGTTTTTGGCGCAGTTTGACCATCACCAGATAGTGGTCAGAGTCGATGTTAGCGCCACGATAGGTCCTGACGTCGATAATGTCGGAGAAGTGCCGACCATCAATCAGAACGTGGTCGATTTGCGATTCTGTCTGCTGTGGTGATCTCCAAGTGTATCGATACCAGGGTTGTTAACGTTAATCAACGATAAACGCCGTTAACGTTGATTGTGCACTGGATCAACGTCAACGGCGTTGCGTTAATTTTCATGGCTGTTAACGTCAACGTTAACGTGTTTACGTTGAATCATCGTCAACGATCACCGCTAACCCAAGCGTTGATTTATGTTTCGAAAAGGTTCTCAGAGAATGTTTCAAAAAATCAATAAACAGCACGTTTCTATGCTGATACGGGGTTCCATGGAAAATTGATTAAAAAAAAATCTAAGTTCACAGTGTAGGCACCCAACAGTCAGCCTCTTTGAACGTCAGTTTGTGATTGGTTGGAAGAACTTTTACAAATTGCAAAGATTTTCCTAGCAATATTGTATCCGTCCTATGACCTCTCGCCGTTCCAGCAACCCACAACAATTAGCTGAAACTGTTACCAGAGAGCGGCTTCCTTAACCTCCAGCCAGCACACGGCGTCTTTTTTTACCCATCCAACAACCAAATGTTTCTGACTTGCCGGCCCCCAGGATGACCCGACTTCTCATTTCCGAATACAAGTTGCCATAATACCCTAAAATACCACAGCAGACAAAAGTTCTCATTGCAATCGGAAGTGGCAATGGTCGTAGAGCAGATTTTTCCACTTCCTATATTATGGAGCTCTAATATAAACGGCATTACTTACTAAGAGAAAATCAGTTAACATTCCAAAAAACCTGCAATGAGATCACGCTTTTTTTCTGCTAAATAATTGTTTCTGAACATGGCATGTTTCAGTGTCTAAGTTGAAACTGTCCACACAATCCGCAATTATCTTGTTCTTATGTTAGTAATAAAATGTTCACTCGTTATTTATTATTATCTAAACTGCATCATTTTCTAGGTTTCTACATTTACTTATTTATAAATCAATCGAATGTGACAGCCAGTAATTTTTTTTTTAGGTATTGGAATCAAATCTTAACCGTTAGAAATAACGAAGTCGTTGACGTTGAATCAACGCTGTACGTTAACGTTATCGTTAAATTGTTTTTTCAACGCAATCAACGCAAGCTTCGTTAAACGTTACAGGTTAACGTCAACGAAATAACGAAACGGCGTTAATCGTTGATTAACGTTAACAACCCTGATCGATACGGAAGGCTGTGCTGGAAGTAGGTGCTACGAATGGCCATATTCTTGGAGGCGGCAAAATCAATTAGTCGTAGGCCGTTTTCGTTCGTCAGCCGGTGGGCGCTGAATTTTCCAATCGTCGGTCTGAATTCCTCCTCCTGGCCAACCTGAGCGTTTAGATCTCCTATGATGATTTTGACGTCGTGGCTTGGGCAACTATCGTACTCGCGTTCAAGCTGCGCGTAAAAAGCGTCTTTATCATCATCAGTGCTTCCGGAGTGAGGGCTGTGCACGTTTATTATGCTGAAGTTGAAGAACCGGCCTTTGATCCTCAACTTGCACATTCTCTCATTGATCGGCCACCACCCGATCACGCGCCTCTGCATATCACCCATCACTATGAAAGCTGTTCCCAGCTCATGTGTATTGCCGCAGCTCTGGTAGATGGTATGGTTACCTCTAAACGTTCGCACCATTGATCCCTTCCAACACACTTCCTGCAACGCTACGATGCCGAATCCACGGTCCTTCAGCACGTCGGCGAGTATGCGTGTGCTCCCGATGAAGTTGAGAGACTTACAGTTCCACGTACCGAGCTTCCAATCGCTAGTCCCTTTACGTCGCTGTGGTCTTCGCCGATTGTCCCGGTTCGTATTCTCTCGTTGATTATTCGTTGCTTGATTTTTTACGGCTGGCTTGCAGGGCCTGACACCAACCCCCTAGATTTCCGGAGGACCATTCCCCCTAAATGTTCGGAGGACCATAGTGCGCAGTTTAGCTTAGAGTCCTTCTCTGGCACTCGGACGATGATCAGCCGCCCCTGACATGGGGAACAGACGCTGTTGTGAGCCGCTCCTAACATGGAGTACAGACGCTCAAGGTTTGCAGAAGCAAAAGCAAACCCCCCCTTCCCTGTCAGCATACGACCAAAGTTCCCACCGGGGGTTGGTTACCCGATCTTCCCTAAGGTTACTCGTACCCCGGCCAGTACCGCAAGGAGGTAGGGATAGGAGTTGCTTGGGCAAGAGGCTAAGGACCGCACAAAGGGGTCTATTTTATTCCTTCAGGTACGCGAGATACCAATGGTACGCCATGCCCAGCCATTTACCAACCATGTCGTCATGTCCGCTGTGCATTGACAAAAGGTCGAAAGGACAAAAGGTCGAATTGAAAAAAGGCGAATGGACAAAAGGTCGAATGGACGAAAGGTCCAAATTGTACCGTTGAAAAGATTATCGTGCACCCAGTTGCTAACATTTTGACCGCAAATTTCTCCCTTCTCATCTGAAGTTTTTCCTTCTTTCAAATGAAAGCTGTTCTTATGAATTACCGTTTGAAGCAATAATTTGTATTAAGGCTATTATTTTCCAAACAAATGAATCATTTTCTGAATGTCGGTTGCAATTATTTTGATACACCATAGCATAGAGTAATTAGGGAGCCAGATCCTTTTGGCACTTTTGATTCACTTCGGCAGTGGGGTTTTTCGAAAGCAACTGAACTCATATTTGGCCGCAATATGCGTTGAATTGATGTGCTTCTTATTGCAAAATTTGAAATCATTCATGAATTCAATCATGGAAATGCCCTAGTAGCTCTGCACCCTATTATTTGCTTTTTATGTGATACATTTTCAAGAGAGATTTGTCCTTCTTTTAAACATTGGCTGTTCTTTTGGAGTTATATATTAAAGTGCTTTTATACTGTTGTAGATACTTGTATCGACGATTTTTTTCTTTTTAACATCGGCTTATCTTCAAAAATTTCACATTTACATCTTGCCTGTATTTTTTTAATTGAAATGTTGCCTTTTAATAAATATCTGCTGTTCTCCATGCTTAAGAGTGTTTATGGGCATTTCAATTGCATTTTTAACAAAGAATTTTCCTTCCTTTGAAGTTTTTCTGTTTGAAGGGAGTTTGAGAGTTTTATCTGCCAACAGTCAGACTGATATGATTAGCATCAGCGACTGATAGTCATCCTTTTTCTGGAATTACATACCAACTAGGGTAAGGTATGCTTCTCAGCTACTCATGCATTTACTGAGAGCTTTTTTCTGATAATTCGATCATTTTTGCATTTGTGCATCATGCTTTTTATTAGGAGATGATCTGCAACCCGAACCGTGAGAAGATATTTCAAGAAATGCGGGTGTGATGTCGCACCACCGACGACCTGAAATCTACCCATACTCTGAATTGAGGTTTACAAAAAACACCTACATTACTGTTGGATTCAGACTCATTTCTCTTCGAAACCACTTGATGGTGATACTCCGAGGAGAGGCTATTGAATATAGCACTTTAACACATGCAGCAGAAAAAGCCGAGGCAAACTGCTTCTCCTACCCGCCATGAACATTACACTATGGTCCAGGAATCAGTTTCACGCGGAAAGATGCATTTTGAGCTTTAGAATGAAACATTAGACGAAAACGGTCTTCCACAAAGTTGTTTGTATTAGTTAGGCCCTTTGTTTCGTGTTATTGAAAATTAGGTTGATCCACATTTTCATAGAAATGGTGTAACTAACATTCTTATTTGTAGAAATTATATTATACATGCTTCAGCAAAGTTGTAGACCATTTAATTTCAAGCAACTTTGCCTAAAAAAAGTTTTGTTGTATCTCTTTAATTAACCGATTTAGAAATTTTTTCCTACGGTGACATAGGATGGTACGTACAAAACTGGTTTTCTGACTCTAGCGTTTTCAATTCAAATTTCTCATCAAAATAGTCTATGAAACACTTTTAGAGCTTTAAAAATGCGTAATTTGGAGAGTGTCACCAAGGCGGTAAAAGAAATCAAGGCAATAAAATCAAACCGGAAACAAGCATCCAAAAAACGCCCAAAGGCAAAGAAACCGAGTCTATCAGAAGATTTTCTTTGCGACTCATGCGGATTGTGCTTCTAAAACTCCAACAATGGACACGGATGGCGAGTTTGCATAATCTGCGGCATGGCGTGTCATGAGTTGAATGCTACTGCTTGCAAATTTTGCTTGTAAGTCACTGAGTTATGTTTAACAATATTTGAACAGCGCCTTGTTTTTAAAAATCAATGAACTGATTTGTTTTTTTTTTTTTTAATAAATTGTTTTTTATTGCATTTCATTTGAATGCCGTGAGATGCAGCAGTTTTTATTATCCAAAAATAAAATAATTCACCGATAAAAATGTTTTATTTCAATTTATGTGACAATCAATTATCCAATACAATCCTACAAATGCCAGTAATCGCATATTAGTCCCATCTTTGATGGGTTTCCTACTGATATGAGGCTGTCATGCGATTATGGCCAAAAGGCTGGTCATGAAATATGTCAATCCTATGTATGCCAGGCCTCCATCGTTATAAAGGAACATTTATAATTTTGTCACTACTCCGATGAACTCGCTTCTAATCCTTTCTGCATTACGTAATATTTGTATGGCCTTTAAAACACCTTCTGCGTAGAATTGGGACGTAATATGTGAATCAATCCTTTTGAATTTTCATCAATTTATAATGATTATAAAGTGTCGATTGTACCCCAACCAGTGTCGATTTTACCCCAAAGACATGTGTCGGTTTCATCCCAATAGGGTGTCGAGCTTACCCGCACTATTCAATTATTTCATCTGAAAACGATGAAAATTCTTTTTGATTAAAAACAATAACTGACCTAAATATATCATCGGGCGACCTTATCAATAGCTATATAAAACATCAATGTGAGATTCTGCAAAGGTTCAAGATAAAAAAAAAACATGTGAAAGTAGTCTAAATCTATGAAAAAGCTTAGGGTGTCGGTTTTACCCCGATTTCCCCTACTTCATATATACAGAGCGTACAGCTCCAACACGACGGTTACTTCAGTTGACATCAATTAATAAGGTAAATAATACATACTGTTATGTACAAATATTGATTAAAGCTAAATATCTTTATGCTAAGATCTTTTGTGAAACAAATCAGGGCGTATTACTTTCAATGTAAACAGTAATTAACGGTACAGTATGAATGATAATTATACTATTGAAACTACAACCAAAGGGTGACAAAGTTGTAAAAGGTGCTCAGCAGTTAAAGTGAGACCTGTCAGCTGAGGGTAAAATAATGATGATTCCATCTAGTGAAACAAACCCTGAGTCTTTGACCATATCACAAGTAAAACTTATCAATCACATCGGTACTGTTCAACTGATCCTTTCCTTATTGTGTGCAAATAAGAAACGATGTTGTTATATTTCCAGTGCTGACATACTTTCTTGGAGCATATACCATGTGTAGAGTGATGAATAGAACTGAAAAGGCGATCAACGTTCCAATAAGTGAAATACCGATAGCAATTGTTCAGATACAACATGGGATGGTTGAGACAATCGATCTTGGATGTTCCGTTTTTTGGATCGAAGAAGATGCCTTGTTTCGATTTTTGGAAGACTTCTTTAAAATCCACGATGCGGCACGGTTTCGATGTTCGACGAAATACTTCATGGTTATGGTTCAATCGAACGATGTAGATCACATGGAAGTAATCGGAAGCATCCTTAAGTATCCTGCTCTGAATGATATGCCTAATTTTTTGATGATTACTCCAAGCAATGAAACATTCAAACTTGGTACACATCGCTTTGTTGGTAACTTCCCAGAGTCTTCCGAATACATATTGCTGGACGAATACAGTATCGAACGAAACACATTCGTTCACAGGAACAACCTTTTCCCTGACAAATTGAGTGACCTCATGGGTAAAACATTAAAAGCAGCTTCATTTTACCTTGTACCATGGTTTATGATGCGCCAAGAGGACGATGGAATTATCACCTTTCGAAATCAGTCCTATACTGCCGATGGATCGGACGGATTTTTCATGATTCAATTTTGCTTGCGGTACAACTGCACATGGGAATTGCACATAGATGACAGGTATCTATACGGACAAGTATTTGAAAACGGTACTGGCAACGGAATGTTCGGAGCCTTGTTGGACCGCAAAGTGGATTTTGCAATTGGAGGAGTCGGTGCATATTTCAGTATGTTCAAATATTTTAGCCTATCAAAACCAATTCGATGGGCTGCCGTGTCTTGTTTAACAGCTAAACCTAGGTACTGAAGTGTTTATGAATATTGAAATACGATGACGTTACTAAATTACAATTTCAGATTGGTACCGTATTGGAAGTTCATATTTATAGTCTTCTCACCATCAATCTGGAAAATCTTAATGATGATTTTCATACTATTAACGACTTGTCTTTACCTAGCGGAGAGAAGAACTGAAAACTTCAAAAACAAGGGTTATATCTGGGTCTTTCTGAAAGTTCTTAAAACCTTCATTCTGGCTTCAGGCGATCTATACAGAACCAATGCTTCTAGTATAATACTGATAACCTCCCTTCTCATATTCACTGTCATTATTGGAAACGTTTATATCGGACAAATTCACAGCATACTGACTCTTCCTCCTTATCAACCTTCGATAAGCACTGTGGAGGATCTGATCAGAAGCGGACTTCGATTGATAGAACGTCATCCGATATGGATGTATGCCATCGATGGATCCAATAACGTATTATGACTATGTTCATTTATTAAAGCTATTGCTGCATAATTATTTATATTCCCATTACCTTCTAGCCCAAGGATCTGAAGCTGATGGCCCAGTTCCAGGTTGTCTCTCCAGAGCGGATGTCGGAAATAGCGGACAACGGAAGGGAGGCTATTATGATAGCATTACTCGAGGATGGCCACTCCATGGTGAACAATGCAATCAATGCGCAGAACATCAAACACTACCGAATCATGAGCGAACAGTTATACTTCGAGTACGAAATAGCCTACACCACCAAGACATGGCCCCTGTTGGATAGAATCGATTCCATGAGTTTGCGAGCTCGTGATGCCTGCCTGTTTCGGCACATGGAACAAGTCATGGTCGATCGGTACATGGACTACTGGGTCCAGGTATCGATCGAGCATTCCCGAGAAAGACCTCATGTTCAGCTGCAAAAAATGGTGCTCGAAGAGATTTCCGGTGCTTTGATGATCCTTGGTGTAGGACAGACGGCTGCAGCTGTGGCATTTATTTTGGAGAATGTTTTATATTATGGTATGCGTTCTGGAAAGAAGCTATTTAAGCATATCACAAATTCCGTGCGTCCAATGCATCCAACAAAAACCTAATATACCGTCAAGCTACCATTCACCGTGTATTTAAGAAAAATTCGCACTTCTAAAAATTATATAACTTTTCCAAATAATTTGAAGCGTAATAAAATACCACTATGTAGCGCGCAATTATATCATAATTCCGGGAAAAATCTAAAACTAGTGTTGCATAACAAAGAATTATTCAAAAAATATGTTTGAAAATGTCATGTTAAGGTCGCCTCGTACCGTTCTATGTCACCATTTACCGTGCACACTAGTGCACCATTCACCGTGCGCATAGTTTTCATAATGATATAATTTTGTATCTTGAAGAAACGTTATTGATGGAGCAACTATGTTGCTAGTAGTGAGCGCACTCATTTTAAAGAGTATTCAAATCTTCATTTACAATAAAAACCATAAAAAGTTTTAAAAACTGGCTAAATAATTATTTTTCACTAAAATCGTTATAGGAGGTTTGAGTGTATTGTCCAAACCATTCCATATTCACTCAAAAACTAAATACGAAGTAGTTTAATCACGACATAAGAATAAATCTAACATTACCGAATAATTTCATGCTTTTTACACTAATGCACGGTAATAAGGACTGTTCATTTTATAAAGTGGACACCTTGTTTATGCTATATCTTTTTTATTCATTGATGAAATCGTAAACGGTTTTCTGTGTATCGTTCAACTATTATTCTACAATGTTATGAAAATACAGAAACTTACAAATGCTTTCGGTTCAAGAACTAAATAGTTTTTGCAAAAACTCCTAAGAAAAACTGTTCGTCAAGTTTAAGCATTATTTTTTGCATGTAAAAAATCCTAAATTTAATGAACAAATTGTAGGTTGGTATGCTTTACTATTCAACTTAAGATAGAGCTTTTAAAAACATCAATAATATTCCATCAGTTCCTGACGCTGAGTCACTTTAGTGATCTATTCCTTATGGTCAAATTTGCTGATACACAATCTTTTTACTACCAGCAAAAAAGTAAAGTAATAAGCGTGTTCAAAATTGATTTAGATTACTAAAGAAACTATATATGTATAAAAAAAAGCAAAATCTTGAGTTTTAACCGCATTCTTGGGTACCAAATTTACTCTTTATGGTCGTTTTATTGAAAAATCCCATACTTTTTAAAATTATATACGCATGTTTATCGATCTAGAGCAAACTGTAAGCGTTTTTCTCAAAATATTTTGATGGGTAGTTCTCAGAATAACACATTCTGAAAATAATACATGCAAAATA
Organism: Aedes aegypti; assembly: GCF_002204515.2. Lineage (NCBI taxonomy): Eukaryota > Metazoa > Arthropoda > Insecta > Diptera > Culicidae > Aedes > Aedes aegypti. The sequence continues at coordinate 4,532 of NW_018736353.1, read as the reverse complement.
AATTTGATTTAATTCAAGCAGTGTTCCCAATCTTGATGATTGTCATTGTGCTTTGAGTGGTCTTCTGAAAATAAATTATTTGTTTTTCTATTGTGCTTAAAATATGACGTGGGGACTAAATCAGCAACTCTATGAAGGCGTAAGTTATTTTTATTATAAATACTATATTATTACTTCCGTCTGGACGTACTTTAAACCTTTAAATTCTACTCATATCAGTTCCATTTAAATTTAAGATATTTTTCTTTAAAAAAAATTGATAAAAATGATTTTATGATATCTGCAAAAATTGCTTCTACAAAAATAACTTAATATTTTTTAGCAAGCTTCTCATTGATGATGCTTTCTAAGTACAACCATTTTTGAAAATAAAAAATATAAATTGTCGAATTTTCCTGCCGATTTTTAATAATCCTTGATTTTGATAACCTCCAAAAATCGACCGTTCTAAACGTTGTGCCTTATTAGTGTGAATCATATTATTTTGGTAACTTTTTTATTACCACAGCATTGTACAATATTAGTCGAACGATGTACAGAAAACCGATTTCGATTTCATTGATAAATTAAAAGAATATTGCATGTCCAAAGTGGTCCACTTTATAAAATTAACAGTCCTTAGGGACCATATGTTTTCAAAGGGTCCATTCACCGTGCATTTGGGTTTCGACTGCAACACAATAAAAAAATTCTAATTTGCATAAAATCTCATTGCTCATACGATGAAACACATCTTACTTGTAGTATCCACAGTGAAAAATTTGTTGAAATTTTTGAAAAATGTCATACTTTAACGTTAAAATGAAAAATGTGAATTTCTGGCGTTTTCTACTAAGAGTGTTGAAAACATTCTAATTATCAAACAGAATTCACATGATTTTGACTACATAAACTAGGTTTTTCGAAATTATTTGTGACAAAAACTACTTCATTTCATCAGTTTTATCTTATTTTGCTGACAAAAGAATAATTTGTGAAAATTGTATGAATATTCTGTAGGAAATTGTATATGTGCACGGTGAATGGAGGCCCGCACGGTGACTGGTGACTAAACGGTACTCATTTAAAACTTTGTATAGGGTAGATGTACCAATAGTGGAGGCACTAAGCACGATTGAACTTTATTTAACCGCCTAAATTCAAGAAGCGCAATGAATGTACATGCTAGTGTGGTAACGGGAAGTAACAACTGTGTGGTACTGAATGAACATTGTCATAGATCTTGTCTTCCAACCCTGTTATGATGGTTGACAATCAAAAGCCTGTTGAAAGAACTCCGAGAATGTAACATCGGATCGGACATCAAACGATCTAGCAGGCATGGCACAACTTCGACGCCTCACTCCTATAGTAATGTCAGAATGGAATGCAAGGTTCTTCGTGGTGCTCCCGCTTGCCAACAACGATTCTGAGCTTCACATTTGGGAACCTGCCAGAATTTTAAATAAAATTTCGTTTTTCCTGGAGAGCCTGGACTCGACAGCAAGCGGGAGTGTCCACTAGGAAATGTGTTTGTGTCGAGTGCTTCTTAAACCGCGTGTGAAAATATGTATTCAGAGTGATTGTGGAGTGAAGTTTGAATCTGATAAAAAGGCATCTGTAAGTAAACAGCAATGTGGTATTTTCTATGAATATAGAAAACTGATTGAAGAGGAAATATGACATTAATATGTATTAGCCGCTTCACTACTCGTTGAATCACAATGTTTCTCTCTGTTCTTGTTGTTGCTCTTATTGAACACTAGCATCAACTCAACTATTTGAGTTGCGCGATGCAGGCTTTGAAGTGAATATTTTGTTTGCATTTGAATTCAAACAGATTGCTTCGATGGAAATATCTGAATGTTAGAGAAGTGTTTCATCTGTTTTATCCGATTCAAAGATTATGATCATTTCGAGCTGATTCATCTAAGTTATGAAGTGCGCATTCTACTTTTATCAGGGACCTATTTTCTGCATAGGTTGAAAGGAAAAAGAATAACGTTAGGAAACTGAACTATTTTTTTGCAGAAGTCAATTGAACATATCCGTACAAAACGTGTATAAAAAATATCGTATAATGAAGTATAATTTGTATAATAATGTGATTTTGCAAAGAGAAGTGAAGTGTTAAAGTTATTAGTGGTTTTCATGAATATTAATCAATTTGTTTAACTTATCAATTAGTAATTTCAATCGAAAAAAAAAACTCCCGTAAATTTATCACTGTGCAAATTTCTATATAAATAATAATAAAACTTCGCTTTGGTTGTATGTGATCATTTCATCGTTTCTTCTGTGATGATACACACATTTCTATATCTTATCTCTCCAGCTTCAAATAAAACAAAATAATTTCAATAAAATAAAATAGAGTGAAAATGAATGTTAGTGTGGCAAATATTCCTAGCCATGGGCGATTTTTGAATTGGTGTTCCAAGAGTAGATTTTTCGTTCCAATCAATCGATTTTTTTATGTTGAAGCAACATGAAATCCTAATGCAAGGATTTGATCTTATTTTGAGTCGTTGCTCTTGTAAATTTGCTTACGAGTGAAGAAATCGAATCGATTGAAAAAAAAATTGATACAAAGGATTCGATTAAATAAACGAATCGATTCGACGAATCGAATTTTAATCGAATTCAGTATTATCGATGTTTTTGGTCAAATTTGACCAATAATGCACATGATTGTTTTCTTTCCTATTTGCTTCAGTAACATTGTGTATCCCGTAATGTTTACCGAACAAGTTAAGAATGAAGCACACTGAATCGGTGAAATTTGTGAATTTTGTGTCGATAACCGGTGAGATCCAAACTATTCAAATCTACTTTATTCATTATTATTTCTAAATAAATGCCATGTTAAAAAAAAATAATAACATGTTTGAAAAAAATGTCCTTAACGCGACTGGTGGTTGCTATGGAAAAAATGTCCTTAACACAATTGGTGTATGCAATGCACAAAAAAAATGTTCTTAACGTGACTGGTGATTGCAATTAAAAAATATTATTGCCGCGAATGGTGGTTGCATTTGGTTTGGTATTTGGTTGTCTTTAAAGCGACAGATGGTTGCAATGAATATGTCCTTAACGCGACTGGTGATCGCAAACTTATTCCTATCAATCAACTTTATATTGCTAGCGCGATTGGTGGTCACATATTTGTTCTAAGCAATGGTGGTGTACACTTGCCACCGCGGCTGGTGGTCGCATGCTTGTTACTATGAAGTGCTGTTGACGTTGTTAACTCGACTGGTGGTCGCATACTTGTTCCTAGCAATCAATGTTATTGATATTGCTAGCGCGACTGGTGGTCGTATATTTGTTCTATGCAATGGTGGTGTACACTTGCTACCGCGACTGGTGGTCGCATACTTGTTCATAGTAACTGCTATTGATGTTATTAACTCGACTGGTGGTCGCATACTTGTTCCTAGCAAGTATTATTGATGTTGTTAACTTGACTGGTGGTCGTATATTTGCTCTAAGTAATGGTGGTGTACACTTGCTAGCGCTACTAGTGGTCACAAATTGGTTCCTAATAAAAGTGATGTTCACATGCATGCGCGACTGGCGGTCGAAAATGTATCTAAAGAATAAGATATGTAAGCCCAATGATGGCTAGTAACTTAGTAGATATGTTATATCAAAACAAGTAACAACAGTCAAACAAGTCTTTGAGTCATTTCATATAATTAGCTTGCCGTTTCTAATGTATGGAACGACATTCAACCGATCAATAATTTCAACGCCGTTCTGATTGTGTGGGTATCCTATAGCGGAAAAATGTTTCAAAGTCGCATGTACAAGTGAACAGTTGAGATATGAAACAGTATACATCGGTGAAGTTCTTAGCGATGTGAAATATACATCCCGAATTCCTGAAAGCTTTCGTGATGACGGAAACGATGTGAAAACTCATCACTTCAAACTTATTTTTCCTGAGAAGAGGGAGGATGTGTGGTACTGAATGAACATTGTCATAGATCTTGTCTTCCAACCCTGTTATGATGGTTGACAATCTAAAGCCTGTTGAAAGAACTCCGAGAATGTAACATCGGATCGGACATCAATGTAATGTCAGAATGGAATGCAAGGTTCTTCGTGGTGCTCCCGCTTGCCAACAACGATTCTGAGCTTTACAACAACCATTGACTTAATGAAAAAAATGATTTCATCGTAGTAATCCACGACATGTCCGTGAAAAATAATACCTCCACTATTGATACACTGTTCCTTTAGTTGCGGTATATTATTAATTTGTGATCCTATAGTTGCGGTATCCGTGGTTTTCTTATGGGATCCTCCACTATAGGAACAGTTTACCGCAACTATTGGTACAAGTGAGAAAAGTTTTAGCAAATTTAGTGAGATTTCATCTGTTTTGAAGCAATTTGAACGCTCTTTTCAACTATTAAACTAAACGTCGATTGGCAGTGTCGGTTCTGTGGCTAATATAATAAAATCAGTGAAAACGGCACTACCGCAACTATAAAAACACCCACAACTAAGGGAACACTTACCCTAGCTTTATAAAAATAAAAGCTTTA